>NC_035441.2:175419287-175719287 GCF_002127325.2 Helianthus annuus
CAACCGGACTATACCCGGAACATAAAAATATTGCCAGAAATATTATTGGTATTTTTCTGAGCCAGTTAGGGTCCCTGATTACCCTAACACCCGCTTTATAACGCATTAAACAACTAACGGGGTTAGTCCCTAAAGTTAACCGACTTAACTTAACTAAACTCTAACTGTACGATCAAGATCCAACCGGGTGACCCCACCCCCCTTAGGGCCGGTTTGGTCCCTTTGTAACTAAAGGGTACACTTTTGATTATTTAATTTGATTTCGTGGATATCTAGACGATATGGAACCGTTGGACGATAGCACTAGATTTTCTTTATAAATACCCACACTTAACACACACACACACACATTTCACCAACACTCTTTCTCTTGCTCCCTCTCCTCTTCTCGGCCGAACACACCCACACTCCATCCATCCGTTTCGGTCTTTGATCTAGCCATTCCAAGTGCACACAAGTGTCGGGGATCACGTACGAGGAAGCTTGAAGCAAGCGGAAGCTAAAGGACCACGTTCATTTGCTTTTATCCACGCCATTTTCGCCAAAGATCTTCCCTAGCCCCGAGCTAGAGGCATAACATTTAAAACTCGTTCTTGATCATATCTAAAGTGGTTAAAAGGATTTTTAACGGTTAAAAGTCGGTAACCCATCTTTTGAATCTAAAAAGTCTACAAAAACTCGAATATCGTTGGTTAAAAGCATATAACGCGTGTAAAAGTTGTAGTATTTGAATATGTTGATTGTTGAGGCCCGATCTACGTTGTGGTGGCTCTTATCATCGTTTAACCCGACTTTGTTAAGATCCCGAATCTTGACATACACTTGTTTCTTTTGTACAAGGGTTAAAAGGTGAAACTCCACCACACGAGAAACATGAACTTGTGTAAAAGTGTTTTGACATGAAAAATAGTATTTAAAACGAGCCGATCTACGTATGTACAAGTGGTACATTCGTAGAACCAAGTGTCGAGAAAATCATGTTTTATATAAGTTGGATAACATGTTAACAAAGATGATTTTTATAAACTACAAGTGTATGAACACTTGTGAAACGAAAGATCCGACAAAATAACAATTTTTATAAAAATTGTCGGGAAGTTGTAAAGAGTGATTTGTTCCAAAAACGGGGTTTTTGCAAGACTAAACTATTTTATACATAGATCCACTAAATGTAACGAGATCTACACAATAGTTTTAGAAAAACGTTCATGTAATATTGTGATTTTACATACTAGTCTACTAGTTTGATGTGTTGGAAATTGATTGGTTGATTTAAAAGAAGTGTTGAAATGATTTTGTAAAAGAAAATGATACGCTTGAAAGCGTGGCCACCTCCAGTTACAGGGGAAACTCTGGCGAAATTTTTCTAAAAATATAACACTTAGAATTATTTACAAGTGTTAGACTACTTTTGACATATTTTCAAATATATTTCGCCATGACTTTATTTACAAATATTCGGAGGTGGGGTTTTCACAAAAATAAACGTGATAAATATTTATTCGATAAATATATTTTTCACAACACTGTTTATGATTATTTTGTGAAAATGTATAAATATTATTTTTAGAGTAAAAATAATATTTACTAACTTTGTCGAACTCAAAATAATACCAACGCCTTTACGACAAACATATAAGTTACAATGGTAATTACTATTACCACTCAATCGCAAAAACGTAACCTACACTTTATACGGAAATATTCACGAATGCGTATCTTGTCAACGTATTATTTTGGAAAGTATTATGTAAAGAGAAAATATATTATTTTTGAGAAAAATAATTATATTTTGAGAATGAGAAATAAAATATATTAAGTGAGACTTAATATTGTAAACGCGCATGTATTAAATCCCCCATCCTTGGGAAGGAAAGTAAATTACCAAGTATATACACGGAACGGTTGTCTAACTGTTTCCCAAAAATTAAACTATAAAGCTAAGGCACGGCCATCCGTCTAATAGAATTAGCACATGTAGGTCGTTGCGCAACAGTTGGATATTTGGATTACTTGGTATTGTGACGCACTCACTGTGAGTTCATGTCCCCCTTTTCTCTTAACGGTTTTCAGTTTTATAAACTGCGGGGGTGAAATACATGTTACAATGATTATGAATATGTTTATACATGGTATGGTTAGCGTAAGGAGGTTTGTTACTCAGATCATGTGAGTGGGTAGGCACAACTTGAGACCATTAATCCTCGTAGTAGGACCGAGGGACAGGAGCGGTAGATCTATCTGGGTGTAGCGAGCCCAGCCCCAGGTCCAGCATAACGGACCTCGGGGTGACTTAGTGCCCGACGCATAAATCCGCTAGGTTTGAGTCATCCCTACTTGCACTTCACACATATCAATGGCCTTGCAAACCATTGGTGATCTCTTTTTCCTTATTTGCTACATACCAGGTTTTTGATAAAGATAAAGGTTTGTTTACGCACTTTCGCATGAACTCGCTCAACATTATTGTTGATTTTTCAACTTACATGTATTTCAGGAAACTAACGATCTGGCGCGGTATGGCTTGTTTTCCGCTGCATTAGGCCCGAGGTCATCCCGGGTTCGAGGCTTGTGACTCTTTCCTGGACAAGTCACAGTCCTTGAATCATGTTTATGTTAAGTTTGCATTGTAATGTTTAGACAAGTTGTGGTTGTTGGGTGTTTAACCCATTGAGACAATGTTTTACTATTTTGTTTTCAATGGATGATCTTGCATATTTTTAATTCATATAGCTTGTTATGATTAAGCTATGGTATTAAGAAGTCACACCAAATTAACCACGCTTCCGCAAAGCCAGGGTGTGACATGTCTGACGAAGTGTGACACCTATTCACGGAATGGAGGCGTATGGTTGAAACATGACGGTGTTTCGCCATGCCAACCGAAGTTTTGTGAAGAAAGTGCCATGTGGAGTTGGAACGTAGACCTATTAAGCTATTGTGGTTATTTTCGACACACTATACTACATCGCAAGGCGTAACAATCTCAAACGCAACTCAAAGCGTGTAATCGCAAGACTTTTCATAAGTCAACACGCTCGCAATCGCATTATCGCTAGAATCTATCTCGCAATCTCAATCGCTTATTATGCGTATCGCACTATCGCCTACGTGTGTATCGCTTTATCGCTTATCGTGGGTATCGCTTTATCGCTTGTGTATTACTCCATCGCTCATCGTGTATCGCTTAATGCTTATCGTCACCGCTATCGCTGACCATTATTTATGTTGTGTGTGTTGTGTTAGCACACATGACCTCTCTTTACGGGACGAAACTCATATGGTTAAAGCGTGGTGGATACGCCTCTGGTACTTCCTATATATAGGTGTTTTAGCCATATCAGCAGACTTTTGTGGAAAAAGCCATGTGGGGTCTAATGTTAGTTAAAATTTGTGGTGTTGTTAATCTAATCTAATCAAATCGCATATTCCCATCACTCGCAATGCATCGATCGTCGCCCATTGCTCGACGGTTGTCGCTATCGCTCGTCACTTATCGCTTATAGCTTTTCGCTTATCGTCGTCGTCTTCGCTTACTACGTTTGTTTTGTGCTACCGATTATCGCGTACGGCTTATCGCTTGACGCACTCGCTCGTGTCACCAAACTGAGTGTGAAAACAACTTCATCACTCAGTTCGCCTTTCAAGACTTGATCCAACCCTTTCTCGTTTGGACCGAGTCACCGCATGGTGGATACGCCGCTGGTACTTCCTATATATATAAGTGTTTTAACCATATTGTCGAACTTTCATGGAAATGTGCCATGCGGGGCCGACCTTAAATTTAAATTTTTGGTACTATTAAAAAGGCTTTGTTTACACAAATTTTAAACTAATCTTTTCTTACAAAACTTTTTCTAAAATTTGATCAAAACTTTGTACAAAACGAGATTTTCATGTAACAGTGGTGTGGCAATCGACTCAAGTTACTACCGCGTGACAAGAAAAATTTCGTAAAACGAGTTTAAACACCCTAATATCTTTTAGTAACCTGATAAAACCCCACTCATAGCGCTGGCGTGAACATCGAAACAGTTTAACGCCGCACTGTGAGGAGATTTTCATAAACAAGTTTTTCCCAAAATAATCGACTTTTCGGGAATTCAAAACGCCCTGGAATCGCATTCTTGTGTGTGTTATCATCCTTAATCATACGAATCGCTTTAACTCATCACTCTCGATTAGTCTTCGCGAAGCTCTCGCGCGTTAATTCTCTATCGATCGCTCGCTACCTCGTCGCTTTTATCGCTTACTCGCTCGCATAGACTCTCGCGACCCTTCTTGTGGATTAATTTCGGGACGAAATTTCCTAAAGCAGGGGAGATGGTAACAACCCGCACGTTCGTGCGTTGTTACTACTCGTTATACTCGTTACGCCTAGCACTAGAGATTCAGATCATAATGTACCTATATCTCATTCATCGCTATATCGCAACATTTTCGCATATTATCGCATATTTCATCACGATCACATCACATCGCACTTGCCGACAACCACGAAGTTGTCGAGTGAGGACCAATTCTACCCGCCTTGATAGCCGTGATGTGTCGCAGTGCAACTCATTACTCAAAACGCACGATAAAGTTCACGATGACATAGAGAGAGGACCTATTCTACCCTCCTCAATGACCGTGAAGCGTCGCAAAGTAATCGCTTACTCGAAACAAAACCCGATTATTGTATCGCAACTTTGAACAATTAAACATATAATACGAATACATACATACGGCCTTTACGAATAAATAAATATATATTAACAATAAATATCGGAAACGCGTACCCAAAACTATTGCAACGCTCGAAACGGTGAAATTCTCCGCACTGAAGACCCAACCGGAATGGCCATCCGAACGGATAGCCCATCTCAACGATAGGCCATCCGAACGGATAGGCCATCCGAACGGATAGGCCATCCGAACGATAGGCCATCCGAACAGATGGGCCATCCGACCCAGACCACCAAATCACCCCTACCATTTTTTCTTGCCTATAAATAGCCTGTCACTTCACTTGAACAGTGATGTGACAGCTCCCACTCGACCAACACGCTCTTGGACCCTTTTTCTCTCGATTTCTCGCGATTCTGGTAAGATCTCAACTTAAATCTTGTACTTCTATGATCTACACTCAATTCTTCACCTTTCTATCTTTCAAAACTCAACTTTTAACCGAGAAATCTACTGATTTGAGGTGTTTAAAGATGATGTCATCTAGAGTTCATATGAACTTCAAAGCGTGACCTCATTTCACCATAAACAACTCAGATCTGAGCGATTTCCACATGTTTTACAACAATCTCACCTAAAATCTATGTACCTAATCGAAGTATTGTGTGATTTCGGATTAAACATGGAGAAACCGTCAAGAACGGCTAGATCTGATGGAACGGGGTGGTTCCCGGCCGTTAGAACGGGTCGGAACTGATGGAATTCCATTTGTTTAACAAGATGTCACACCGCTCCGGTAAAACCACTCGTATCCTTTCCCGAAACCATCAAGAACGGTTTGATCAGGACGTTGGAACAAACTACTGTCAACCGACCGGATGAGATCATCCGACCGGATAAGGCCATCCGATTGGATAAGTAACCTCAGACAGAATGGAGTCATCCGACCGAATGGTGTCATCCGACTGGATAAGTAACCTCAGACAAGAATGGTGTCATCCGCCCGGATAGTGTCATCCGACCGGATAAGTGATATACGACCAGACAGATCGTCCGATCGGTCGGACTATCCGATCGGATAGACCATCCGACCGGATAAGGTCATCCGACTGGATGAGGTTAAGTTGCCATTCCCGTTTAAACACACCGTGCATCGCTTACCCTAACATTCTATGCTTAGGCTAACTCAGACACACTCTCAACAGATCCCATCAAGTTGTGTCCTCGCTAAATACGCACTGTGAGTATACTCGAACCCCTTTTTAATCGCATTTTTGGGTGTAACATACGTTCCTAATAAATCGAACTCATCAAACGAATTATTCAACCAATCTATTTATCACTTGCGAATAACTGTTATGCATATTTACACGTGATGCTAGTTACGTATGTGTTAGGACTTATACTCGCGAGGTCCCGCCTTAACTAGTATAGTACTATAGCACCTGACGGGGTCTAGTTAGGATGAATAGCAATCGCAATCGCAGCTCGAGTGACTTAGCTGGTAGTATCTGTCTTTTTGCATGTATGTTGTGGTATCCCGTTTATGTATTTGGTAATTCTCAGCACTTTCAACTATTTTACGCTACACTATCAAAACTTGCATACTCGCCAATACTTTTGTATTGACGTTGTTATAACGTATGTTGCAGGTTAGATCGCTATCTTCATCAAATCAAGCTAGGAAGTCTAGAAACTCGCCTAAAATCTAGGTTGTCGGATTTGTATTGTTCGAGAGGACAAGAAATATGTGATAACTAATGTGATTGTATTATTTGTTAGTATGGGACAAGAATGTAATAAATATTATCGCAATATAGTTGTTATGGATTCTCCTGAGCAATCTGATTCGCCTAGTGCCGCGCCCCGATGATTCCGCCATTGGTTGGGGTGTGACAATTATAATATTAAAATAATAAAAGTATTGAAAAAACTATATATTATTATAATATTAAAATCACTATTCATTTTAATTCATTTATAAATATATAAATATAAATATAAATATATAATTTATAATATATAATATATAATATATAATATATAATATATAATAAAGTAATAATAAGAATGGATTTAAAATCCATCTCTCTTTATATGTTTTTGGTTAGCTATTAGAATTTTTAAAATAACAAAACATCATCTACATCACATACTAGTATGTATAATTTCTATTATGGTCCCTTTCTATTATACACATTATTTGTTTGTAAATTTTTTACAAATTATTATACTTTTTTTTTAATATAATGGGTCTATTATAAACCTGTATAAAACGCCGATCTATAATCTTGTGTTATTATGAGTTATTGAAGCTCATTTTAGATTGATCTATATAAGTTTTCATATCTTTCTTTGAAAAAGTTAGAAAAAACAATCTTGAAACTTTAAAGGATTTACATGTTTTTTTGAGTCGTCATTTCTATTTTTATGTGGTCTATTCGAGTGATATGTGTTGTTTAATTCAACGTGTGACTCGGTCACATTTTCGAAGAAAACCATGTCTATCATGGTTGTCATTTGAAAATAAAGTCAATGGAGTTAAGACTTTTAACTATTTCAATTCTTTTATGACGTTATACAATCAAAAGTCTTTGCTTGAATTTGACACCATGCCTCCTAAAAACAGGAAGAAGTTAATACAATCTTCAACTTAAGTCATAAACATCATTAAATTTCATCCAAAACATAATTGAGCAAATGTAAAGAAATCGAAACATATAACCCATTCGATCTAAATGCAAAACAAACTTCAATAATGTTTTCCAAAAAGATAAAGTGGTTTCTTTTAAGTGTTTTTTATTGATTGACAATTGAAACTTTAACATATATTTTTTCAATATCGTATTATCTTACACAATGCAGATAATCCCGGAGATCATATGACTTTCTGTACTTTACTACTCTTTGTACCTTTAACTTTGAATTTCTTTTTTAATTTCTCTCAATATATAAGCATGTATTTTGACTGTACAATTACAATAAAATTTTTAAGATATTCATGAATGAGTTAGATTCATTTGTGAACAACCCTCTTGATTGTGAACATTAGTTAACTAATCCTAGCACTTGATTATCAATACACAAGTGTAAATCAATGGCTAGGATTTGATGATGAAAATATATTAGTGTATTTTACGATTTGATGATATAAATCAATTGGCATGATTTGTTCACTCAGTTCACAAATACACTAGTGTTTACTCTAGAATCTCACTCATTCATGAATTATGTAAACACATAAATATTGTTGGAAAACTAGACCCCACAACACGATACGAACCAGTTTGAATTTCAAACTCTTCGTTTTTCCTTCCGAATTATATGTTAACATTGTAGGAACTAGGTTCACTTTTTTATTAAAATATATTACAAAATATATAATAACGATACTATCGTTATTTGTGGGAAACTGTTCTAGTACAATACCGGTTACATAAACTAAGTAAATAAAAGTAATATACAATTTAATTGTACCAATCTTGATCCAAGTCGATATCTTTAGAAGAACTGCAACCGCACCTTCTTGTACGAAACTCCGCTGCAAGACAAGCAAAATATGGTTGACGCTTTTGGTTGAGGCACGTGTTTGACACGCTTCCCTTAAAACAGATTCCGCGCCTCCTCTCAGACGGTCTGTCTCCCAGGGTACAACAACCGGAACAGTATGTGTACTGCCGAAGATGGCACTCACGCCCGAGATCACACCGGGTATCAGGGTATTTAGAATTGTTGATGGAAATATGAAGTTGTGAATAATTTAGAGAATGCTCTTCTCTAAAATCTCATAAGATGTAGAGATTGCTCTTGAGTATCTTTCCTTATCCTCAAATGAATAAACAATATTCATTTTATAAAGAGATACATCAAGACTCATTCAACCCCTTAATGTTTGTCATAAACAAGGTCATTAATCTTGTAATTAACAAGATAATTAATCTTGTAATAACAAGAGTTTAAACTCTAAATTAATGGATATTAAGTGGTAGTAAAAACAAAACCGCCATTCAACTTATGGCACCAGTGGAAACCGTCTAACATTAACTCTCTAGTAAGTAGACTGGTTTGAACGGTCTAGTGCGCATGCAGGCGCGCCTTAGTTCGCGGAGACACACCTTTTTTCACCACGCGCTAATTGGATGCCACTACGCATACCAGGACGCCACCTGGTTATGTGTCATCCATATTCGTGCGCCACTTGCAGTCTTCGCCATAGCCAATGACGTGCGCCATGCGCCATGCCAAGGCATCCACCTACGCCACCCAAGGGTGCGCTATAAGCGGACCCGCCATGTATCTGACCACGCGCTCATGGGCAAAAATACAAAGGCGGTGTGCGAAGTTCAAAACGCACCACATTGGGCTTATAGCCCACATCACGCGCGCATATGTGCAGGTGCGGTGCACCCTTTGGTCCCCACTAGTGTTTGCCTTCAAGGAGTGCTCCTCCTTATATACCACTTTAAGTTTTGTCATTCCACCTATGTGGGACAAGGTGACAAATCTCAATCCATTTTTCTCATCTTTGTTTGTTCCAAACATACAATTTCAAGCTTCGATATCTCATTCATCTTAGCTCTATTTGGACATAGTTTGAACACAAACCCATAAATAATTATTTATACAACACATATATAAATATTATTGATGTCCAAAATATTTAGTGAAAAACTCATTTTCACTAAATTTCCAACAATCCCCCACATGAATGGAGATCGATGAAAACACCCAAAATTCCCCGATAAAACCTCGACAGTCGACTATTGCAGGATAGGTAGGTTTTGCCTTTGAACCTTCCTTTGTGAAGCATACTTAGTCTACTAGGGTTTTGTAGACGCGATGTCCTTGAATAACCCCCCATTTGTGTAAACGACAATATACATTCACACAATACTTTCCCTAGCCGGGCCATCCCCTCACTATCGTGTCCTATAATGGTCATGGAACACTTTCCTGGTTCTGCGGGAGCTCTAGGAGTTATGCCCTAATTCCATTCGAAGCGACCACACTTCTCTCCAACATAGGTGATTTCCCTTTAAATCATTAAAAGCATTATGGTTTACTATATGATTTACACAAATCATAAAACCACATATTATGCTTAACCTCACAACAATGTCACTGAATATTATAGGAATGGACTAGGACGTATTTAAACACCCTTTTATAGTTTTAGGGGGATATATAAACATATATATTAGCTACGCCCCCACAGTTTCTAACCGTTTTAAAACAAAGTGTAAGAATACATAAATGTTTTAAAACTTGTAATTTTTTCTAAATAATTATTTTCTAATACACACATTAGAAAATATATGTGTTTCAAAACATTTGAAACCACTATTATTTTACCAAATTACATCTAACATTCTCCTTAGAGAATTTTCATGGTTCATACACATTTTATGGGCTTACAAAAATTACCAATTTCTAATTCGCTCATTAGAAAAATTAGTATTCCAACCATTCGAAATACATATTAATTTTTGTATAAAGTTCGTGTTATCTAAACATGAACCAAACCCATTATCTTCTTGAATCGAATTGTACGGTTTTATAACACGGTATTCGGATTATAGATTGTACTCCAATCATCAAAATTAATCCGACTCATTGTACTAAATAAATATTTCCCAAAATATTTATAAGATTTTAGCAAAAAAATTTTAACTTTCGTGAACCTAAATTCTCGTAGAGAAGGGATTTAAGATTGTAGCAACAATCTTCACGAAAGTCTGTTTTAAGATTGTAGGAACTAGGTTCACTTTTTTATTAAAATATATTACAAAATATATAATAACGATACTATCGTTATTTGTGGGAAACTGTTCTAGTACAATACCGGTTACATAAACTAAGTAAATAAAAGTAATATACAATTTAATTGTACCAATCTTGATCCAAGTCGATATCTTTAGAAGAACTGCAACCGCACCTTCTTGTACGAAACTCCGCTGCAAGACAAGCAAAATATGGTTGACGCTTTTGGTTGAGGCACGTGTTTGACACGCTTCCCTTAAAACAGATTCCGCGCCTCCTCTCAGACGGTCTGTCTCCCAGGGTACAACAACCGGAACAGTATGTGTACTGCCGAAGATGGCACTCACGCCCGAGATCACACCGGGTATCAGGGTATTTAGAATTGTTGATGGAAATATGAAGTTGTGAATAATTTAGAGAATGCTCTTCTCTAAAATCTCATAAGATGTAGAGATTGCTCTTGAGTATCTTTCCTTATCCTCAAATGAATAAACAATATTCATTTTATAAAGAGATACATCAAGACTCATTCAACCCCTTAATGTTTGTCATAAACAAGGTCATTAATCTTGTAATTAACAAGATAATTAATCTTGTAATAACAAGAGTTTAAACTCTAAATTAATGGATATTAAGTGGTAGTAAAAACAAAACCGCCATTCAACTTATGGCACCAGTAGAAACCGTCTAACATTAACTCTCTAGTAAGTAGACTGGTTTGAACGGTCTAGTGCGCATGCAGGCGCGCCTTAGTTGAGCCTACACTACGCTTCCGCGGAGACACACCTTTTTTCACCACGCGCTAATTGGATGCCACTACGCATACCAGGACGCCACCTGGTTATGTGTCATCCATATTCGTGCGCCACTTGCAGTCTTCGCCATAGCCAATGACGTGCGCCATGCGCCATGCCAAGGCATCCACCTACGCCACCCAAGGGTGCGCTATAAGCGGACCCGCCATGTATCTGACCACGCGCTCATGGGCAAAAATACAAAGGCGGTGTGCGAAGTTCAAAACGCACCACATTGGGCTTATAGCCCACATCACGCGCACATATGTGCAGGTGCGGTGCACCCTTTGGTCCCCACTAGTGTTTGCCTTCAAGGAGTGCTCCTCCTTATATACCACTTTAAGTTTTGTCATTCCACCTATGTGGGACAAGGTGACAAATCTCAATCCATTTTTCTCATCTTTGTTTGTTCCAAACATACAATTTCAAGCTTCGATATCTCATTCATCTTAGCTCTATTTGGACATAGTTTGAACACAAACCCATAAATAATTATTTATACAACACATGTATAAATATTATTGATGTCCAAAATATTTAGTGAAAAACTCATTTTCACTAAATTTCCAACAAACATTCTCCCCCATAATATTTTAACTAGACCCGTTTCTTCACATCTGCACCCTTATCGACAACTCAAATCACTTGATCAATCCCTTGCAACTCTGATTTCTTCATGGTTCGTAAGCCGCCTGCTATTGACCACCAACCGAAAAACTGGCCCCTTGCACTATTCTACTTTCATCTGAGCGAAAAGCATGCCAACTTGTTTTCACTTTTCATTTCCTGCGCTACCTATTGGATTACTTCTGCTAAAAGAACAAGCCACTATGCTATATTGTCCTTATCCTAAGCAAGGAAAAAAACCATTATCAGTTTTACCTGGATTGAAAGTTACCAACGCGTTGAAGTTCACTATGCCAAACACCAAGCCCTTCAACCACCATAGCCACTGCTTGTGTTTCAACCCAACTTTGCATGAAAAAAACACCATGTGCTCCACAAATAATTCTTCAAAAAACCTTTTTTCAAGTAATCATTTCCTAATCCACCATGGTTTGCATGAATTAAACCACGGCAACCATGGTCCTCCTTTCCATTTTTCAAGTAATCATTTCCTTTTTCTTTAGATAAAGATAAATTAAAATAAATAAGGGGATAGTGGTTTGGGTCATGACCACACCCTTAGGGTAGTGGTTTTGGATTGTGGATTAGAGGTGGGTGACATGACACTGACATGAAGAGTCATGGTAGTCATGAGAGTCATGACCACACCCTATAGCCTTATTTTTTAACGTTTAAGGCAAGAAGACATGTATTCCGCTTTCTTCTGCACCTAAACAATATGTAACAATTGCAACTCCACGTGTACCGATTAACAACTTTGTTAAAATGGGGTTAGACCACTCGTAGTGGGGTTTTTGGCATTTTTTCCCCAAAAAAAACGCCCCCCACGCCCCACACCCGCCCCCTTGAGCGTTTTTTTCAAAAAAATTCCCCTGGGCGTGCTTTAGAAAACGTTAAAATCTTGCCCCTTTTCAAATTATGACCAATGACTTTTTTTTGATGTTTTTTTATTTAATTCTATTACATAATGCCTCACAATGTCTACATCACTACTACACCCATTTTAGAAAAACGCCTCATTATGTCTCATTGCTGACTGGACTGTCACATGACGTAAAACGCTCAAGGATGAGGACATTATTTGTGTCTTTCACTACACATGATATTACAAGGGCAATACTCAATAGATCCTACTCATGTGTAATATGCTTTGAAAACAGATATGAATCATATGATTGTATGCAACTCAACGAGCAACCATATCACATTATCACAAGACATAACATGTATGAACTTTTACAGTTATTTATAGTTTGAAAATTATTGTTATTATAGATTAGTGTAGATTTATTGTACGTATATCTCTTGTTATGATTTATGTTTCTACTAGGTTATTGCCCCGTGTAATATACGGGGTGAATCACAATTATAATCTGAAATAAAAAAAATATGTTCATAATATGATCTAAGTATATATGATATAGAGTAATATGCAGACCAAATACGAAATAAATATTGAAGTTTGTATAGCCATTCATAATAATATGATCTGTTATTTGTTTTAGGATTTGTCATGGGAACTTAAAATTTTGTACCACTACTAATATTTATTGTGACGTTTTCTTGTTCAACGGTAACGTGTCTGATTTTATCTGATAATAGATTATTCTGACGGGTTAATGTTGGCATAATATTATATTTTCTACCATCCAAATATAGTTTCCTCACTTTCGCTATCATTAACATTAATATAAGGTATGCTCGTATTCAAAGCTATAAACCAATATGAATTGTACGAAATGATTACTTTTATCACAATTAGTATGGAAACCAATAAAAACTATTGATAATGTAATATGGCCCATACCATTTGAAAGTTCTGAAAAGGGACTTGTAGACAGATAAAAGTAATGTAAATGAATAGACAAAAAATAACTATAGTTGAGAAAATACTATGTATAGTTTAATACTTTACATGTACAATTGAACCAATGAAACACATATATAAGTGAAAAAAATAAAAATAAAGACATGAGACACCATAAGTAAATCTAAATTTTTAAAAAAAAAAGTTATGACATTCCGAATGTGAAGATACCTTTCACAGACCTTTACATCTTAGTTACAATTGGAAAAAATATGTATGTTAAGAGTTTACCTTGTTTTAAAACACATATATCTAACTTATCTAAAAATACATGATGTTTTCTATGTGACATAGATAATATACATATTACTTATTTGACATGGTAAACTTATCTAAAAAAACATGATGTTTTTTATGTGACATAGATAATATGCATAGCATATGAAGAGTAAAAAAACATACCTAGTATTTAGAATGAAGTGGAGTTTACAATAAATTACATTTATTCAACTCGTGTAATATACGTGGTTTTAAAAATATAACTTTTTTCTTTGGTATATAAAATTACATTTATTCAACCCCATGTAATACATGGGGTTATAACCTAGTTTTATTATAACCATAACTACAATGGAAAATTTCCTTAAAGTATAGCAATATTAGAAATTATAAAACATCGATATGATGAAATTTAATCTTTAAAAACATACGAAACTAAGACGGTTAAATAAGTGGGTTAAGCTTGGTTGGTTAAACACAATCCAGGTTAAATAAGTGGGTTAAGTTTGGTTGGTTAAACACAATCCAGATCAAATAATTTATCTTATCAATAGATTTACAATCAAAATAAAATTCTAATATAATATTTAAATAAATCTTTTTAATTAAATTTAAAATTTATCAATAAATTATTAATACCCTCATTGATAAATATTATCGCTTTTGATTCCCAATTATGTTATCTTTTATTAAATAATATTGGATTAGAAAGGTAAATCATTATCTTCAAAACAATGGTTTAAATCCATAAATTATAGCCAATGATCTCTAGATCAAGTGGTGGAGGGCTTGCATTTCTCTTGAGAGATGCAAGTTCGACTCCCACTTGGTGCAGAGTGAGGCATTGGTGGGCAATGATAGGAGACCCAGGGAAACCTGGGTTGGATCCTTGAGCCAAACGGGTTTTACCGGTAATTTCACCGTCGTGCCTACGGGCGGGTAGGTTACCGGGTTTTCCCCGGAATTGGTGGTGGACTCGGGTTACTCTCGGAGTACTCCGTTTGTCCAGTGGGTGCCCCGAGAGTGCTCGGGATTGAGTTTGTTGGCCGTTCAAAAAAAAAAAAAATCCATAAATTATAGATTACATTTAAAACACATTTTAGACTTTAGATTCAATTAAAATAAAATTCTAATATAATATTTAAATCTTTTTAATTTAAAATTTAAAATTTAAAATTTATCTATAAAGTATTGATGCCCTCATTGAATGACATGTGTCCCAAATTAGATTTCTTTTATTATATAGTATAGATAGATTTTGTTTGATAATAGTTTTTATTTGTTTTAACTTTATTCTTATATTATATATGTGTGATATTGATATGGATATGTGTGATAATGATATGAATAGTAATATAGATAATAATTCTTAACATAAAAAAAATTAATAATTTTTACTCTTTTATATATTTACTAAGTATAGATAAGTATAAAAAAGAGAACAAGAAGAAAAAACGAGTCGGTGATTTTTTATTCCGTTGTAAGGGTGTACGAAAAAAAAAAAAAAAATAGACGTCATAGAAAATAAAATTGAATTGAATTTACTTCAAATCTTTTGTCCAATGTCTAAAATTACATGTAATATAAAATTATCATAAATAACACTTGGAGTTTTGATAAGATTATATAGAATGTTGATAGCTACGTACTTTTTTTAAAGGAAAATTTTGATTACTGACGGACTACTGGAGTATCATCGTGCCACTACCGGAATCACCCGATTATATCCATATCCACTAGGCATAATGTCTATACACCAATTTAGGAGAAGACCCAATAAATATGAGAAAATCTCCCCTTGTAGGAATCAAACCCAGGACCTATTGGTCGCAAAGTCTTATCTCACTCCTAAAATGTCACTAGGCTATAAAACCATGGGCGATAGATACATATTACAAACCTCCTCTTCTCTTTCTTATTTAAAACAGCTAACACAAACATCCTTTAATGTTTGTAATATGTAGCTATCGCCCATATATAAGCAATCAGTATTGGCATCAATTGGCATCAATCAGTTAACGACGTGGTGACAAAACACACTAAGTGTTAAGTTAGGGGTGACGGGCGTCAAAGTGATAGTTGGGGGTGGCAACGGCCAATAACCAATAGTTGAGGATGATAAAATCTAATAACCCTTTAATGTATATCTTTGTTTAGAATGAGACTCTCTAATCTTTGTCTACAATAGGACCATAAACATCAACCACTTAAAAAAATATTATTATGGACACATCTTGATATCGCTATACTACAAAGCTCTTTAATAACGCTTTTAGCTATGAATATAAATGTAGATACAGTAAAAATATAAAATATTTATTATAACAAATAATTTACTTTTAAAATCCATGTGACATGCTTGGTATTTCATATCATCATCTCACGTTATCATAACTGGATTCTAGCTGGTAATCATCATATGTTAATGACCTACCAATTGCTCTTATTGAAAATAAACGAGTATTATGAGAAACATAAAAGGTAACAAGTACAAACAAAAGAATATTATGTTTACTTTCATAATTTCAAACATTTTTGTCTGTGGATTGTATTAGGCTGCTTGGTGTGGGGACGTCTCCGTCATGTCGGGCCTTGGCGCCGTACCGAACACCATTTCCATCGGCCCGGCAGCGTCGTGATGTCGAGTCTTAAAATATCTATCACCAAAATGATATTTTGGTGTTTATTTTTGTAAAAGTTTTGGGGTTTTCAAATATAATGGTTTCAATCTATAAATTCTCTATTAAATTTCTATTTATTAAATCCCATATGATAGGACTTAAAAAAACAAAACAAAACTAACACATATTAATAGAAAGCAACTCAAATTATGAAGTCCGGTAGGGTCGTTCTAATCTTTTATAGGCCCAAGACGAAATGAAATTTTGAGGCTCTTTTTCCTTATTTTATTATTATAAACGGTACTCTTTTGTTCGTGTTTGGAACCAAGCAAAAATCTAACACAACTATAACACATAATGGTTTGCTTGTATAAGTAATCAAACAAATTTAAAACAATAAATTTAAACTAATATTAATAGTTAGCATGTAAATTTTCTTTCAATTGAAGGTCCTAAACCTAAGCGTGAGTTACTTATAACTTAGAAGATTGAAGTCTAAAAAAATATGAACTATTGTACGTAGTCGACTACACATATGGGCTATGGCGCAAAGTTAGGTAACCTAAATATAAAAATCAAAGATATCATTTGGAGACAAACTAGTACTGTTGATACACATTTAAAAATCAAATACATTTGTTTAAATGAGTTAAACGGATTGATTGGTTACACATCATTTCGATGCTTTGGGTGTATAAGCAGGGGCGGATCTACATAGTGAGTTCCGGGTTCACCCGAACCCACTGAGTTTCGGATTTTTAACAGAACGCTTATATAAAAAACGGTAGTGAACCCATAAATAATATATCGGATGAACCCATACATAAAGATGAACAAGTGTTGTGGTGGTCAATACCTTGTCTTCTAAACTATTGGTCCCGGGTTCGAGGTGATGCTTTAGAGTTTCTCATTATTTATGTAATATCTTTTTGAATACAAACTTTAAACAATCAAGGTTTCTTTCGCTGGTCCAAAGTCAGAAAAAAAAAAAAAAAAACAGTTGCTGCCCACAAACAACACCAGAATAACAACAGAGGCTACATCTATTTGTTGAGTTGGGTGCCCTAGATGTATACTTGTGAAGGAGGCTGTATGTATGTGTATGTCTAGATGCTTGAATACTTGGTGTTAAGTGAATATGTATTTAGAATTTGTGATTTTTTTTGTTAGAACTTGAATTATAAGGCTCGTGTAAACGATTATTGAAAAGACAGTCATCAAGGTTTGGTATGCTCCGCGACCCGACCCGACCCGATTCGACCCGAAAACTCCTTCGTTTAATTGTGAGAAATTTGACTATGAAAAAAATGAACCCATAGAAAAAAAATCCTGGATCCGCCACTGTGTATAAGTGTTTGGTAAGATAGGGTATCGATTTACTTTCGGTGCTAATTAGGATTCAAAACATCATCAACTATATGATTATAATGTATGGTCATGATATACTAGGTAGTTATTTTGTCTAAAAAAGGGTAGAAAATAATTTTGATCATCAATTGATTAATCAAAGTTTTGGATTAAACAGTTATAATTGATAAAAAAGAAGGAGGTGCGTGAGTTTATGTAGGGGTATTCTAGTCAATCCAAATCAATAGTTTATCTCTCCTCTAATTCCCCCCGTTTTTTAAACGTTAATAAATCTTTCATACGACATTATTTTTTTATAAAAGTTGCACAAAAAACGAGGGTTTTTTTATCTTTAAAACGAGTATACTATTGCTATATTTTTGAAAAAAAAAAACGAAAACCCAGATGCGTAAACGCAATGGAAAAAAAACATAAAAATGACCTTTCTTCTAAAACACAATTGACAAAAAACACAAAAAATGTCTTGTTTCTAAAACGCAATAGACAAAAAAAACGCAAAAAAAAATGCTTTGTTTCTAAAACGCAATGGCTGAAAAACACAAAGAAATGCCTTTTTTTTTGTAAAACGCAATGGTCTAAAAAAATGTCTTATTTCTAAAACGCAATGGACAGAAAACACAAAGAAATGTCTTTTTTTCTAAAGCGCAGTTGCCAGAAAACACAAAATAAAATGTATTTTTTCTAAAACGCAATGACAGAAAAAACAAAAAGAAATGTCTCTTTTTGTAAAACGCAATAGCCTAAAAACACAAAGAAATGTCTTATTTCTAAAAGAGTTAACTGCCATTTTCGTCCCTGTGGTTTGGTCACTTTGGCCATTTCAGTCCATTTTTTAAAAATGCGCCATTTTCCTCCCCGACGTTCTGGAAAGGTGTCATTTCAGTCCAAAAATCATAACTCAGTTAAGTCAGTTTGTAAATAAGGACTGATTGTGTAAATTTGTAACATAAAGGACCATTTAAGTAAAATGTATAAATACTTATATAATTATAAAATCTATAATATATAAACACACAAATCACTGCTCTCTCTCTCTACTCTCTCTCTAAACCACCACCACCATCACCTTCACCTCCACCGCCGGTCAATCACCGCTACAGAACACCACCGCCGTCATCATCCTCCGCCGTCATCATCAACCACCATCCCAAAAACACCACCGCCGTCATCATCCTCCTCTCCTCATCATCAACCACCATCCTAAAACACCACCGCCGTCATCATCCTCCGCCATCATCATCAACCACCATCCCAAAAACACCACCGCCGTCATCATCGCCACTCTCTCTCTTTCTAAAGGGCTGATATGGAGCCGATTTTTGAAAAAAAAAGGTCAAGTTTGGTTTTTCATTGAGAATGATTTCAGGCAATAGGTCGAAATAAGTCACCCAAAGCACACCCATGTGTTTTACAACTTCATAACCTGTTTGATATGACCCTCTTTTCACCCTAAAGTGAGTCGTAGGGATATTTCTAGGTTAAATTAGAGGTGGCAAAATGTGTAATTTTAGCGTGTGCCAAGGTGGCCGGGTCGGATTTTAACTGCAAACATGTTTCTGTCAGTTTTTAAGTTAATATGATTATAGAAAATATATAGTACAGTCATAATCCTTTCTTTTTTAAATCTATTTAAGAGGTTTTGTTCATTTTAAATACGCATTGGGTGATGTTTCATGTGTCCGGCGGGTTTCCATTTTGCTAGATCTTATATTGTCCATTTGACCTGAGGTAAAATATAACCAAAATCAGCTCATTTAGCTTTTATAGTACGTAATCTTTGTATTGACCTTTCCAGTGGAGGCCGATTGTGTTACCAGACAACTATGTCGAGCAGGCATCACCAATGGAACAACTTGCTCTAGCCGGGTTAACCGGACATCACATTGCTGCAACTGCTCTTAACCTGCTTGGTCGACCATAGTGATGCTCTTCTCCGATCAAACTACATCTCCAGCATAGAGAGAGAGAGTAGAGAGAGAGTGGTGGCAGTGGCTGTGGTGGCGGTGGTGGCTGTGGTGGCAGTGGCTGTGGTGGCAGTGGTGGCTGTGGTGGCGGCAGTGGTTGTGGTGGCGGCAGTGGCTGTGGTGGCGGTGGTGGTGGTGGCAGCGGAGTGGTGGTGATGGCAGGGCTAGTAGTGGTGGTGTTACAAATTTACACAATCAGTCCTTTATGTTACAAATTTACACAATCAGTCCTTATTTACAAACCGACTTAACTGGGTTATGATTTTTGGACTGAAATGGCACCTTTCCAGAACGTCGGGGAGGAAAATGGCGCATTTTTGAAAAATGGACTGAAATGGCCAAAGTGACCAAACCACAGGGACGAAAATGGCAGTTAACTCTTTCTAAAAAGTAATTGCCAGAAAACACCAAAAGATGTTTTTTTTCTAAAACGCAATGGCTAGAAAACACAAAGAAATGTCTTTTTTTTTTTTTTTTGTAAAACTCAATGGCCAGAAAACACAAAAAATGTTCTTTTTTTTCTAAAACGGAATTGAATAAAAACACAAATAAATGTATTTTTCTAAAACGCAATGGACTAAAAACAAAAACAAAAAAAAATATTTTTTTAAACGTAATGGACTAAAAAAACAAAGAAATGTGCTTTTTTTTTTTTTTCTAAAACATAGTGTAATAAAAACACAAAAGAAGTGTTTATTTTAAAACGCAATTGACTAGAAATACAAAGAAAAGTTTTTTTTTTGTAAAACACAATGTACTAAAAACACAAAAAGGGTGTTTATTATAAAACATAATTGATTAAAAACACATAAAAATATGTTTTACTTAAAAGACAATGGGTTAAAAACACATAAAATGGGTTTTACCTAAAACGCAATGGGATAAAAACACAATAAAATGTGTTGTTTCTAAAACGAAATGGACTGAAAATACAAATAAAAATTATTTTTTCATTAATTTGTAAAACGCAATTACTCAATTCAAAAACCCAGATCGTAAAAATGCAATTCAAAATTTTGTTACATAGATCGAAGCCGATTTCTTTAGATTTCTTCAACGATTGACGAAATTTGAATGCTAGAAACATTTATCAGCGATCAAATAGAACGAATCGAGTGATTCCCTTCAAAATCAACGGAAAAAAAAATGAGATATTGTATGAAATTAAACTGGATTTCTTCAAAAAAGTTGAAGAACATGTTGATTGGGTGTTTGAATTATCGATTGGTGACGAAAATCGCACTATAATGTATTGATTATTGAGATAGAAAGTGAAAAAAAGGTTGAAGATGGTGGGTTTTGAAAATAGTAGGTTTTGAAGTTACAGGGAGAGAAGAAGGAAAAAATTGGATAAAATTGACTAAAATACCCTTCTCTTTTATTTTTAAATTTTGTCACATGTGATAATGCTATTATTTGTTATCTTTATTAGTCAAACTAAACTTTTTATTTGATCCCCTCTCTCGTAACGGCATCTGTCTTTATGGAACTTCAGAAACTATCAGATTACAAATAATAATCGACTTAATTTATTATAAAAATATAGAAAATGTCTAAATATTAAATTAGAGATACTTAATATAAAAAGGCTAAAACCAGCTGAGGACGACTAGACAAGATAGCATGGGCTATTGCAATAATTTAGCCATCAAACCCTTCAAGATCGACATCAGTTGTGAATGCAGATAATTCAATCAATCAAGGACCACCACGTGTCAAGTAGACACCTGTGCGGTAAAGAATGAACTCTTGTTCTTATTCCATACTGAGTAATTGGGCCTTCTATATAGCTTTGCAACGGGTCCACTTATCTATCTAAAAAGCTATTTTTTATTTTATTAGGCTAGATGTTGCCGGGCCTGGTCCACTTAAGTTAATATGGGCTTTCAATACAAGATTTTGATTGGATAAAGAGCCGACACATGGCTGCTAGCACGGGATATTTGACACGTATTGGGCCCAAATGTGGTCCTCACCATTGTGATTTAAAGTGTTGTTGACTTTTATGTAAAGGGTTGGTTATCAATGGGGCCAACAAATTGAAAAAGTCAAACCGAGTGTGGATGACTTACATGTTACATATGATACTTTGTAGTTTGTGTACCATGAGTCATGGGTTTTTCTTGTTCATACCGTTTTCATCCATACTTTTGATAAATCTGAACTTAAATTTATGTTCTCAATATATATATATATGAAAATGTAATCTTTAGCATATTAATATAGTTTAAAAAGTTAATTAGAACTTGATCAGTGCAATCCTAAACTTACGGTTATCAATTTATCTTCCAACGTAAGGCTGCAAACGAGCTAACCATTCTGTGAACAGTTCATGAAACATTCGGCTGGAAGTTTGTTTACATTCTTTTGTTTAATAAATGAATAAACGTGAACAAGAAATTTCGTTAGATTAGTTAAATGAACGAACACGAACATATGTTCCGTTCGTTCAATTGTGTTCATGAACGTTTGGTAATGTGTTTGTGAACATTCGTTCATGTTCGTTCGTTTATATTGTTCATTAATGATTTTTGTGCATTTATTTATTTATTTAAATTTTTAATATCTTTATATCTTATTTGTTTTATTACCCTAACATATCAAATAAAACAGAAAACCTATACCGACCTTGTCTATGCACCATTGTCCTTTTCTTCCCATTATTCACATCAACAAATACTATCAACCTTTGTTCCATGATTAGGGCATCATGGTCTAGCGTCGCTCCCTCCTGACATCCACCTCTAGCCTCCACCGCCTTCGCCGATTTTATTTGTGTTCGTGAACACAAAACGAATACGCACAAAAAATCTCGTTTGGTAAGCGTTCATGAACCGTTCGTGAACACATTATTTTCTTAACAAACAAACATGTAACACCTCGAATTTTTGTGTCCAATGATGTGTTAACACGTGTCATTTGATTACACGTGGCATTGATATTAAATAAAGGACTAATTTTGACAAGCCTTGAAAGTATGTAAATTCGAGGGTTATAAATGTCAACAAAGGGTAAATATACTGTATAGTAACCCTAAATGATGCTCATACCTTCAAACGAATAAATCATGGATCGTACGGAAGCGAAACGCGGAAGAAAGTGAGAGATTACGAGCTACAGGGGTTAACCGTGTCAACATGTTTAAATTAAACCTCTGAGTGACCCTTTAACGTTCCCGAGGCTTTGTAACAGTATTATACGCTCACCAGAATATACTGTATAAATTCCGCGAAGTTCCGTTTTAAAACGAGAAAGTTATGATCAAATTCGTAAGAGAAGGGTTAAAAGCGTCAATAATATAATTTAAAACTTTCCGGATAATAAATAAATTAACCGGGGGCTTAACGATACGGGTAAATAAAGCGAGGTCCTTAGTTGTAATTAACCGAGGGCCAAATCGCAAAGTTACCCCTTCAAACCCGAAAGGTCAGGTAATTAATTACCAAGATTTTATAATCATTACAAAAGATTTAAAAAGATATTCATTTTAACCCCTTACGGACCGTAAAGGTTATGCCTTACGGACCGTAAGGAGGGGAATGATTGATTTTGATCCGCCTCTGGTTTACGGACCGCAAGGCCGAAGCCATACGGTCCGTAAGCGATGCCCAGCGACAGAAAAATGGCTGTTGGCACTTTTAAGCGGTAAAACAACAAATGATGGGTTCTCCAGAGGCATGGGCGCCCCCTACTCGACCCATAGCACCATGGGACACCTGCCCATCATCCATGATCAGTTGTAGACCAATGTGTGATGATCTTGAAGCTTGCCTTGCACTATAAATAGGCCTCCTTTGTTCATAAGTTTCATCACAACTCAAAACACCTTCTCTGATCATTCTAAGAGCTCTCAAGCTTTCTTCTTTGTTCTCTAAGCAAGCCTAAACTTCTGTAAGTCGTTAAAAACCTTTGTGGTGTAAATTTACTTAGTAATATAGCTCAAAACCAAACCGTCGTAACTACGGTTTGACTTCAAGATAAATCCTTAATGGTTCAATCTTATGTCGAATCAAAGGTAGTTATGTGTTGGTGTTTATATGGATAATAAACCCCTAAAAGGGTTCCCTCTGATCACCAATCTAACTAGCTCAAATGTCGAGTCAAACGAATGCTTAAAAAGTCAACAAAAAGCTATTTTTTGCGATTCTTGCATAATCTGTGATATAAATAATATGCAACCTGTTTAGACACTCATAAAACATGATATTAAGTATATAAACTTGTTTACGCTCGTTTGAATCGACCATTTGCTATATTGAACCGGTTCGGAGCCGAATGTCGCAAAAGTTTGACTTTTGCTTTGACTTCAGTTCTGACCCATTTTAGTGAGGTATAGATATGCCTTAGGACTCTCTTAGGACCAGGTTACATGATGGTATAACCCTCTGTGACCGGTTCATTGTTTGTCCGAGTCTTTTACGCATTTCCGTTAATCGCCTAAAAATTGACCGTAACGGCCTTTTTAAAATAAAACGAGTATTTCGGACGCGTGAACGGACCATAACCTTGCTTACTAAATTATAAGCATGTCCTTAAAGTTTCACGTCAATCCGAGGTCTAGAGTGAGAGTTATGCTAAATAGCGCATTTATAAGAAACTTTTGTAATAAACGGCGCAATTAGCATAACGCCTATCTAAACCAAGATTTCGTCACCAAAACTTTTACCCACTGTTATAAAATAATATTTTGGGATTTTTAAAGATTTTTAATAATTTTTACCTTGCTCATAACCTGCGGTTATGGCTACGGTTCGGTAAATACCGAATATGCCCTTTTTGGCCGAAACTTGAGTTCTACAAGGTCTTTTGACCCGATTCCAGTTGCTACTGATTTTAAATAATAAATAAAGTATTTTAGACTCTATAAACTGTTCGGGAAACTCAGATTTCCTGTAGAACTCGAAAAGCTCTTTAAAAGTCTTTAAAATGACCGAAAAACCCCTACGGGGCGATATATTAACTAAAACTAGTTACGGGCATCACGGAAGGTATCCTACTGATACCACAACCTCTTTAAGGCATATTGACTTAGGAAATAAGCGTAGGACTCTCATGGCTAACCGTTTCGCCTAATGCGCGCACGGTTCGGCTTATGAAACTAGTTTTCGTAAATTAGCCGATATGGGTCAAATTATATCATTATGACCCCAAAATCCAGAGTGTGGACCTTAAACCCATATAAGACAAGTCTCTGAACTTGTTGGGTCAGAATCACACTCCTTTCTCGGTTTTCGCCTTTTCGCGCGATTAAACCGTATTTATATTTCGGAACCAACCGGTCTAGGCTACGGCCAATATAAAGACCCGTTAGGATTCTAATAGGTTAATTAAAACCTTCGTTCCAGAATAGGAGCCCCAGTAAAAGCTACCTGTGACGTAATCCATTAAGGAATATACTTGCAAAGGTAAATACTTTAACTTATTTTCCCTTATACGGGCTTGGGATACGGTATATTAATACCGCTTGATTGAGCATCATATCTTCCATCGCTTAGGTGGTTAATTGAATAATGTGATCGGCTCATTTAAACAGTCTTGTTACTTAAAAGCCTTTGGGGGGTTAATGACCGTTGTCCCGGATATCCTTGGCATCATTTTACGAAATGGCCACGACCTCGACATCCCGGTGTAGGCGTACACCCGGTATATTATGTCGACATTATTATTATTAAAAGACGTAGCCGTTGGTTTTTACACTACGGTTTTACGCAATGTGGTGTGTCTATTAATCTTTAACCCGGACAGGATCCGGGCTACTGAACGCATAAAAGGACATGTAATTCGTTCACAAGATTTTAATAATTTTCCCAAGTTATAAAAGAGTTTGTGCCTCGTGCATTCAAATCAATTTTAATAAACATTTTCAAATGTGTCAGTTGAACGTATTTACCAGTGTAAACTGACGTATTTTCCCCAAAAGATTAAGTGCAGGTACTACACGAAATTTGGCTGGTAATAGCTTCCTAGCATCACGAATAGTCTCGCAAACTTGATGCTGTATCTGACTGAACAATACTTTATTTTATTTATGATCCCCTGTGGATACAATTCGACTTCTGTAATACACTTGATATTACATTCAAAAGGTTGAATTATATTTATCTTTATGCTTCCGCTGTGCATTCATATAATTGTGTGGTTTGACTATATTGTTGCCAACTACGTCACGGTAATCCCCCACCGGGCCCACCGGTGAGACACGTGGAAATCGGGGTGTGACAAGTTGGTATCAGAGCCAACATTGAGTGAATTAAACACTATCCTAATGTGTTTAATCTCAGTGACACAATTGCACATACTTGAGTCTAGACAAGAACCTAGGACGAATTCGAATTGTTATTCCAATTTTGTCTTTTCGTTTATTATTGGTATTTAAAGTTTTATAAAGCAGGAAATATGCCGCCAGTGATTTTCCGAGGAAGAGGAAGGGGAAGAAGAGGCAGAGGAGAGATCGTTACTCATCACGATCACGAAGCCGGGCCTTCAAATACGCGAGCTCCTTCAACTACAAGGAGTGAAGAACCGCAGAGGTGAAGAGACCTTTATGAACCTGCGAGGCATTCTACCTCGCACAGCTCGACGCCATCATACCGGCACTCATTCGGGCCAAATTCAGAGAATGACCCCAACAACCCACAACCCTCCTTCATACCTCTACAGCGTTCGGTATCACACCGAAATTTTGACGACCCTACTCCATACTTCAGAGGTCAGTTTAATCCAGTTGACTACATCCAGGAACCTTCAGGTTTTGTTCCATTAGGGCCGCAAGATCACTTCTCCGAAGATCATATGGACGAGGATACTGATCCGACAGAACCTGCTCGTGGTACGCCCACGCACCCAATAGAAATCTCTGATGGGTCATCCTTCCATGGTGCACCCTATCAGGGACCAGATAGCTTCATGGCGTTGTTTAATCAACACGAGTGGTACCATACGCCACAGTCATCACAACAGCCACAACATCCGCGAGATCCCTCCGAGGATCCACATTTCGTGGCAGTTACGCCACCACCTCCGCCACCGGCCCAGCCAGTAATGCCTGATCCGCCAAGGCGTAGGAGGACAAATGCTCGTATGTCCACACGAGGAGGAGGGGATTTCCACTTCAGCACCCCTCGACACTCTAGTAGTAGCCACTACCCGCCACTACAAGAAGAAGGACCTTCAAGTCCTATACAGGAGGCGAACTCCGCACCAGCTGCACCAAATTCGCCACCATTTAGGTATGACCAACCCATACCTGCTTACACGGGTCCAACGGCTTACAACCCGTTCGAACCGTCATCACAAGCGCATTACAACTACAATTATGAGCGCGACCCATATGTGGTGTCGGCTAGGTATAATGCACGCTATCCCGACGGAGCTCATGGGAACATGGGAATACCGGACTACTCAGCACATGGGTATCCAGCACCTCCCAGACCTCCAGTTCCGCAACAAGCGCCACAACCACGTTTCTCTCCTCCTGAGCATGAAGAGATACTCCACCGACTGGATCGTGTGGAGAGAGAGTTCGAGGAAGAGAAAAAGAGCCACCGAGGATTTCTCAAAGGCTTGGCGAACCTATTAAAGGGCAAAAAGAAGAAACGTGACCACTAGCCCTTAATAGTTGTACTAGTGAAATTTCTATTTTGAAATAAGTCCCTGCGTGGACACTTATCGTATTTTAGTCCTTACATGGATTTATCCGTTAATCCTTACAAGGACACATGTCGTGTACTAGTCCCTGTATGGACCTATCTTTTATTTAACCTTTATAAAGGTATGTACTTGCTTTAAAGACCCGTTTAGGGCAATATGTGATTGTATTTGAAACTATGGAATGTATGTTATGAGTTTTATTTTTTTTTTATATATATGAAATAAATCAAAACCATACCTTTTAAATTGATCTGCCTAAATAAAGAATCTTAAGAGTGAAACCTAGCCTGGTGTCTTCTAAGATCCGGCCAAGATGGTACGACCTAATTGAAAGATTCAGATTCACTATTAACCTCTGTAAGCATGTTAACAATCATGGCAGATGTGATTCGTTAAAATCACACACGTCATTCTTATACAATAATCCTTTAAGGGATTACAAAACCCAAATAAATGATTTATAAATCATGGGTTAAATCATCAATAAAGATAATCATTTATAAAACATCCATTAGTGATGTAGTGCCTACGGGCCAATTTTATAAAACATCCATTAGTGATGTAGTGCCTACGGGCCAATTTTGTAAAACATCCATTAGTGATGTAGTGCCTACGGGCCAACCTTATTAAACGTCCATTAGAGATGTAGTGCCTACGGGCCAATCTTATTAAACACCCTTTAGCGATGTAGTGCCTACGGGCCGACCTTGTTAACACATCCATTAGTGGTGTAGTGCCTATGGGCCATAATAATTATCTTATAAAGACAAAAGACAGTGGTGGTCTATGACTCCCTGTCAAAAAGGGGTAAAAGAACTACGGTTCAAACCTCTATGCCTTTGATTCTCTGAAATCTCGGCTAACATTATAAAACATCCTCGTGATTAGGCTTTACGCCGCCGATATTATTGTTATAGCTAAAATAGGATATATTCAGATCCTAAAACTAAGTGAGTAATAAGTTAATCAGATATGGTCTCTGTTACCATGATTAACAAATTGTCATAAAAGACAATCCTATAATAAACTCCTAAATAAAATTTTGTTATCTTCTGTAACAGATACAAGTTACAATGGCGGATCCCAACGGAGAAAACAGCCATACAAACGAAGATGACTACGATAATGTGCAAGTGCATCTGACAGGCGCACAGCTAAAGGCTCTGATTGACAACGCTGTTCAGGCAGCTCTTGATCGCCAATACACCGAGTCTCATAGCAGAACCGTATCAAAACCACCCTCCAAACCAAAGTCACCATCCAAACCACTCTCCAAACCCAAGAAAGATGACGATAATCACTCGTCCGCTGAAAATAGTATTCGTCGTGATCGAGAATATACTGATGCATCCGGTGCCAAGGGTTGCACCTACAAGTACTTCGTGTCTTGTAAACCCCGGGAATTCACAGGGGAAAAGGGTGTTGTTGATTGTATCACCTGGCTGGATGAGATGGACACTATTGTGGACATCAGTGGGTGTGCAGAGAAGGATGTGGTGAAGTTTGTGTCACAATCATTTAAGGGCGAGGCCCTAGCATGGTGGAGAGCGTTGGTACAAGCATCGGGTAAGTCTGCTCTATACAAGATGACATGGGAGGAATTTATTGCTCTCATTAAGGAAAACTACTGCCCTCAGCATGAGGTGGAGAAGATCGAGTCTGATTTTGTGTCATTGGTAATGACAAACTTGGACTGCCAGGCCTACTTGACGAGCTTCAATACGATGTCTCGCCTGGTTCCGTACCTTGTGACACAAGAGTCCAGAAGAATCGCTCGTTTCATTAGGGGATTAGAACCCGCGATAAAAGCTAGCGTGAAGGCCTCTCGGCCGACGACCTTCAGGTCAGTAACTGACCTCTCCTTGTCTCTCACTTTAGATGCTGTCCGTCTGAGGACGCTAAGGAGCAAGGAGGCAGAAAAGAGGAAACGTGAGGATGATACCTCACGAAGGTCAGGAAAGAAACACCGTGGAAACGGTGATGGCAAAAGAGGGGCGGAAGCAAAGAAAGATGGTGAAGCTGGAGAAAGGCCCAAATGCAAAATCTGCCAGAAACCCCACTCTGGGAAATGTAGGTTTGGGTCGAATTCACAGTCCCAGCCAAAGTCTTTTGCCTGTGGACTATGCAAGTCCAAGGACCATAAGACTGTGGACTGCAAGAAAATCAAGGATGCAACATGCTATGGTTGCAACGAAAAGGGGCATATTAAGAGTAACTGCCCTAAGAATGCCAGGAAGCCGGAAGAAAACAAGAAGACTAATGCGAGAGTCTTCCGTATGGATGCAAAGGAGGCTGTGCTGAACGACAATGTACTTACAGGTACTTTTCTCGTAAATCATATATTTGCAAGAGTACTTTTCGATTCTGGCGCTGATAAGTCCTTTGTAGACCAAAAATTTTGCGAACTATTGAATATGCCTATCAAAACCCTAGACGTAAAATACGAGGTAGAGTTAGCAGACGGCACGATAGAAACCGTCTCCACTGTCCTAGAGGGATGTGAAATATCCATTAAGAACCATTCTTTTCCTCTATCTCTACTTCCTTTCAAACTAGCGGGTTTCGACATTGTTCTAGGCATGGACTGGTTATCCCGTAATCAGGCCCAAATAATTTGCAACAGAAGGCATATAGTGCTAAAGACTCCGAGTGGTGAATCGCTTACCATTCGAGGAGACACGCAGTATGGATTACCCGAGGACGTATCTATGCTCAAGGCTTCTAGATGTTTGAACAGAGGCTGTGTCATTTACATGGCTCAGGTGATAATTGAAGAGCCCAAGCCGAAGATAGAGGATCTTCCTGTTATTTCTGAATATTCCGAGGTTTTTCCCGAAGAACTACCTGGTTTACCACCAGATAGACAAGTGGAATTCAGAATAGATATCATACCTAGAGCAGCTCCCATTGCTAGAGCACCCTACAGGCTTGCTCCAACAGAAATGAAGGAACTAAGGTCCCAGTTGGATGAACTGTTGGCAAAAGGTTTTATCAGACCTAGTTCGTCTCCCTAGGGAGCACCTGTCCTATTTGTGAAGAAGAAGGACGGATCGATGCGTTTGTGCATTGATTATCGTGAGCTAAACAAAGTTACCATAAAGAATAGATATCCTTTGCCAAGGATCGACGATCTGTTCGATCAGCTGCAAGGAGCGAGCTACTTTTCGAAGATCAACTTAAGGTCGGGCTATCATCAGCTAAAGGTCAGAGATGAAGACGTGCACAAGACAGCATTTAGGACTTGCTACGGTCATTACGAGTTCCTAGTGATGCCTTTTGGGCTCACAAATGCACCGGCTGCGTTCATGGACCTCATGAATCGCGTCTGCAAGCCGTACTTGGACAAATTTGTCATCGTCTTCATTGACGACATCCTTATATATTCCAAAAGCCAAGCTGACCACGAGAAACACCTCCGTTGTATTCTCGAATTACTACAGCGTGAGAAACTCTATGCCAAATTCTCTAAATGCGAATTCTGGCTACGAGAGGTTCAATTTTTGGGTCACGTTGTAAGTGAGCGTGGTATCCAGGTGGACCCCGCTAAAGTAGAGGCGGTCATGAATTGGCAAGAGCCAAAGACGCCTACCGAAATTCGTAGTTTCCTGGGGTAGCAGGATACTACAGGAGATTTATTGAGAATTTTTCGAGGATTGCTGCGCCCTTGACTTCCCTAACCAAGAAGAAAGAAAAGTTCATTTGGGGCCCAAAGCAGCAGGAATCTTTCGAAGTTCTGAAGCAGAAGCTAAGCAACGCACCTGTGTTGACATTACCTGAAGGTTCAGATGAATTCGTAGTTTACTGCGATGCATCACACACAGGCATGGGGTGTGTGCTTATGCAGAAAGGCAAGGTGATTGCCTATGCTTCAAGGCAATTAAAGGTGCACGAAAAGAATTACACGACCCATGATTTGGAGTTGGGTGCCGTTGTATTTGCACTGAAACTGTGGAGGCATTATCTATACGGTATTAAATTTGTGATTTATTCTGATCACAAAAGCCTTCAACATCTGTTCAACCAAAAGGAGTTGAACATGAGGCAACGCCGTTGGATGGAAACCTTGAATGATTATGATTGTGAGATCAGGTATCATCCTGGCAAAGCGAATGTAGTCGCTGATGCCCTAAGCAGAAAAGAAAGGGTGAAACCTATTCGAATCAATGCCAAGAGCATTGAAGTCAGGAATAATTTGATTGAAAGGATATTAGCTGCACAGCGAGAGGCTGTGTTGGAAGCTAATTATCCTAAGGAAAAGTTAGGAGTAACTGAAGAGCAGTTAACTCTTAGCAAGGATGGAATCCTTAGACTGAACGGACGAATATGGGTTCCGATTCATGGAGGACTACGAGATGTTATCCTCCAGGAGGCCCATAGTTCCAAATATTCTGTCCATCCTGGAGCAGACAAAATGTATCAGGACTTAAAGACAAATTATTGGTGGATAGGCTTGAAAAAGTCTGTAGCCGCCCATGTAGCAAAGTGCTTGACTTGTGCTCAAGTCAAAGCTGAGCACCAAAAGCCGTCTGGCTTGCTACAACAGCCTGAACTTCCCGAATGGAAGTGGGAGTGTGTAACTATGGATTTCATTACCAAGTTACCCAAAACAAGGAAAGGAAACGACACAATATGGGTCATAGTCGATAGGCTGACTAAATCAGCTCATTTCCTACCCATCAAGGAGACGTATAGCTCCGATATGTTAGCCCAACTTTATGTTGATAAGATTGTAGCCTTACACGGCATACCTGTGTCTATTATCTCCGACAGGGATACTAGGTACACGTCTCATTTCTGGAAAAGTTTCCAGCAATCTTTGGGCATGCGTTTGAACTTCAGTACGGCTTACCATCCACAGACGGACGGTCAGAGTGAGCGTACCATTCAAACGCTAGAAGACATGCTTCGTGCATGTGCGATCGATTTAGGTGGTAACTGGGATAAGAATCTACCCCTAATCGAATTCTCCTACAATAACAGCTACCATACCAGCATAAAGGCTGCGCCTTTCGAGGCATTATACGGTAGGAAGTGTAGATCGCCTGTTTGTTGGGCGGAAGTAGGAGAGGTCCAATTATCAGGACCAGAGATAGTTTTCCAGACAACGGACAAAATTGTTCAGATTCGGGAACGTCTCAAGGCTGCCCGCGATAGGCAGAAGAGCTACGCTGATCCAAAGCGTAAGGACTTTCACTTCGAAGTAGGTGAAAAGGTGTTGCTTAAAGTGTCACCCTGGAAGGGGGTGATGCGTTTCGGCAAGAAGGGCAAGCTGAGTCCGAGATACATAGGACCTTTTGAGGTCACAGAACGTGTCGGGTCAGTTGCCTATAAGTTGAACTTTCCTGAAGAGCTCAATGGAATTCACAGTGTGTTCCACATCTGCAATCTCAAGAAGTGCTTCGCCGATGAATCATTGGTGATCCCACACACAGATGTGCATATAGATGAGAGCTTAAGGTTTGTAGAGAAGCCTTTGTCGATTGAAGATCGACAGGTGAAAAAGCTTCGAAGAAAGCACGTACCAATTGTGAAGGTCAAATGGGATGCTCGTAGAGGTCCCGAATACACGTGGGAAATCGAAGCCACGATAAAAGAAAAGTACCCCTATTTATTTGAGTAAATCTCGGGTCGAGATTTATTTTAAGGGGGTGAGGATGTAACACCTCGAATTTTTGTGTCCAATGATGTGTTAACACGTGTCATTTGATTACACGTGGCATTGATATTAAATAAAGGACTAATTTTGACAAGCCTTGAAAGTATGTAAATTCGAGGGTTATAAATGTCAACAAAGGGTAAATATACTGTATAGTAACCCTAAATGATGCTCGTACCTTCAAACGAATAAATCATGGATCGTACGGAAGCGAAACGCGGAAGAAAGTGAGAGATTACGAGCTACAGGGGTTAACCGTGTCAACATGTTTAAATTATACCTCTGAGTGACCCTTTAACGTTCCCGAGGCGTTGTAACAATATTATACGCTCACCAGAATGTACTGTATAAATTCCGCGAAGTTTCGTTTTAAAACGAGAAAGTTATGATCAAATTCGTAAGAGAAGGGTTAAAAGCGTCAATAATATAATTTAAAACTTTCCGGATAATAAATAAATTAACCGGGGGCTTAACGATACGGGTAAATAAAGCGAGGTCCTTAGTTGTAATTAACCGAGGGCCAAATCGCAAAGTTACCCCTTCAAACCCGAAAGGTCAGGTAATTAATTACCAAGATTTTATAATCATTACAAAAGATTTAAAAAGATATTCATTTTAACCCCTTACGGACCGTAAAGGTTATGCCTTACGGACCGTAAGGAGGGGAATGATTGATTTTGATCCGCCTCTGGTTTACGGACCGCAAGGCCGAAGCCATACGGTCCGTAAGCGATGCCCAGCGACAGAAAAATGGCTGTTGGCACTTTTAAGCGGTAAAACAATAAATGATGGGTTCTCCAGAGGCATGGGCGCCCCCTACTCGACCCATAGCACCATGGGACACCTGCCCATCATCCATGATCAGTTGTAGACCAATGTGTGATGATCTTGAAGCTTGCCTTGCACTATAAATAGGCCTCCTTTGTTCATAAGTTTCATCACAACTCAAAACACCTTCTCTGATCATTCTAAGAGCTCTCAAGCTTTCTTCTTTGTTCTCTAAGCAAGCCTAAACTTCTGTAAGTCGTTTAAAACCTTTGTGGTGTAAATTTACTTAGTAATATAGCTCAAAACCAAACCGTCGTAACTACGGTTTGACTTCAAGATAAATCCTTAATGGTTCAGTCTTATGTCGAATCAAAGGTAGTTATGTGTTGGTGTTTATATGGGTAATAAACCCCTAAAAGGGTTCCCTCTGATCACCACTTTAACTAGCTCAAATGTCGAGTCAAACGAATGCTTAAAAAGTCAACAAAAAGCTATTTTTTTGCGATTCTTGCATAATCTGTGATATAAATAATATGCAACCTGTTTAGACACTCATAAAACATGATATTAAGTATATAAACTTGTTTACGCTCGTTTGAATCGACCATTTGCTATATTGAACCGGTTCGGAGCCGAATGTCGCAAAAGTTTGACTTTTGCTTTGACTTCAATTCTGACCCGTTTTAGTGAGGTATAGATATGCCTTAGGACTCTCTTAGGACCAGGTTACATGATGGTATAACCCTCTGTGACCGGTTCATTGTTTGTCCGAGTCTTTTACGCATTTCCGTTAATCGCCTAAAAGTTGACCGTAACGGCCTTTTTAAAATAAAACGAGTATTTCGGACGCGTGAACGGACCATAACCTTGCTTACTAAATTATAAGCATGTCCTTAAAGTTTCACGTCAATCCGAGGTCTAGAGTGAGAGTTATGCTAAATAGCGCATTTATAAGAAACTTTTGTAATAAACGGCGCAATTAGCATAACGCCTATCTAAACCAAGATTTCGTCACCAAAACTTTTACCCACTGTTATAAAATAATATTTTGGGATTTTTAAAGATTTTTAATAATTTTTACCTTGCTCATAACCTGCGGTTATGGCTACGGTTCGGTAAATACCGAATATGCCCTTTTTGGCCGAAACTTGAGTTCTACAAGGTCTTTTGACCCGATTCCAGTTGCTACTGATTTTAAATAATAAATAAAGTATTTTAGACTCTATAAACTGTTCGGGAAACTCAGATTTCCTGTAGAACTCGAAAAGCTCTTTAAAAGTCTTTAAAATGACCGAAAAACCCCTACGGGGCGATATATTAACTAAAACTAGTTACGGGCATCACGGAAGGTATCCTACTGATACCACAACCTCTTTAAGGCATATTGACTTAGGAAATAAGCGTAGGACTCTCATGGCTAACCGTTTCGCCTAATGCGCGCACGGTTCGGCTTATGAAACTAGTTTTCGTAAATTAGCCGATATGGGTCAAATTATATCATTATGACCCCAAAATCCAGAGTGTGGACCTTAAACCCATATAAGACAAGTCTCTGAACTTGTTGGGTCAGAATCACACTCCTTTCTCGGTTTTCGCCTTTTCGCGCGATTAAACCGTATTTATATTTCGGAACCAACCGGTCTAGGCTACGGCCAATATAAAGACCCGTTAGGATTCTAATAGGTTAATTAAAACCTTCGTTCCAGAATAGGAGCCCCAGTAAAAGCTACCTGTGACGTAATCCATTAAGGAATATACTTGCAAAGGTAAATACTTTAACTTATTTTCCCTTATACGGGCTTGGGATACGGTATATTAATACCGCTTGATTGAGCATCATATCTTCCATCGCTTAGGTGGTTAATTGAATAATGTGATCGGCTCATTTAAACAGTCTTGTTACTTAAAAGCCTTTGGGGGGTTAATGACCGTTGTCCCGGATATCCTTGGCATCATTTTACGAAATGGCCACGACCTCGACATCCCGGTGTAGGCGTACACCCGGTATATTATGTCGACATTATTATTATTAAAAGACGTAGCCGTTGGTTTTTACACTACGGTTTTACGCAATGTGGTGTGTCTATTAATCTTTAACCCGGACAGGATCCGGGCTACTGAACGCATAAAAGGACATGTAATTCGTTCACAAGATTTTAATAATTTTCCCAAGTTATAAAAGAGTTTGTGCCTCGTGCATTCAAATCAATTTTAATAAACATTTTCAAATGTGTCAGTTGAACGTATTTACCAGTGTAAACTGACGTATTTTCCCCAAAAGATTAAGTGCAGGTACTACACGAAATTTGGCTGGTAATAGCTTCCTAGCATCACGAATAGTCTCGCAAACTTGATGCTGTATCTGACTGAACAATACTTTATTTTATTTATGATCCCCTGTGGATACAATTCGACTTCTGTAATACACTTGATATTACATTCAAAAGGTTGAATTATATTTATCTTTATGCTTCCGCTGTGCATTCATATAATTGTGTGGTTTGACTATATTGTTGCCAACTACGTCACGGTAATCCTCCACCGGGCCCACCGGTGAGACACGTGGAAATCGGGGTGTGACAAAACACGAACAAGACCTTGTTCGCGTTCGTTCGGTTGTTTGCAGCCAAATCCTACGCTCTATCAATTCACTACTCAAAAACTAAAGGGGCGGTGCTGTAGTAGTATCCTGATGACCTTCTCTAGGGGAGGTCGTCGGTTGGAGTCTCCTTTGTGACAAAATGTCATGCGTGAGCCAGAGGTTTTACCACGGTGTGCCTTCTGGCAGTGGGTTTCCCTGGAATTGGTGACGGGTCGGGTCACCACCGATGTCTGCGATCGCGGGTATGGGTGACATTTTGCCTATGCGTGTACCTGTGTGGCTGGGCTTTGTTGGACGTTTAAAAAAGGTTCACTACTAAAAACTGTTTAGGTCTTAGGGATTTAGATTTAAGTGTTGAAGTGTTAATGTCGAATGGTTCAAGAAATTTATCCTTATGGGTCACTTGAAATGGTTACTCCATTTATTGTTTAAGTTTACTCAAGCAGGGTTAACTTGTTTGTTGTTTTTTATTACACTAATTCTAGCCAAATGAGATTAGATCAGATCGAGATCTTACGCTCTTATGGTCAAGATTGATATCATATGCAAAACATGCTAACAAAGTTCTAATGCAGCAATGACAATACATTTCACTTTGTAAAATTGTAAAAAATCTTAAACCCATGATTTACAATTTTAACTACCATGACATGTAGAGTTCATTAGTCCTTAAAGAGTTTAAGTGTAAATGTTTAACTCAAGTATCAACGTGAGTTCCTACAACGTGTCAACAAGATAAAGGAAAGTATTTTTAGCTTTGACTCTTATCAATTATTGGCAAAATAAATGATTACATTACCCGAAAATAGTACGTTTTAACACCTACAAAATTCCCTTGATAAGTTAAGAATTTCATGTCTAAATGTTTAATCTTTCTGTAAAATATAACTACCTAAAATGCCAAACCGTTTGTTAAAAGTAAGAAAGATATCGCAAATAACATGTATAAACATAATTGTGTTTGTTAATATATTAAGTAGAAACACATTTCAAAAGAAAAAGAAAGATAAATAACTATTTCTAAAGGTAACTTCATTTTAGGGTTTAGAGTTTAGAGTTTACACCAAAGGGCTTGTATCACAATGGTACCAATGTATCTGTTAAGGTGTAGTCTCTCTAAAGTGGTGAGGACTCAAGTCCCATTATGAGCAAATTTGAGTATTAAGAGTATGCAAGTTTTGTCGTTTAAAAAAAATAAGACTTCAATATTATAACCATATAGAAATATTACTTTGTTTTTACCTCCTTTTATTCAAAATTTTCACTAAATTTCATAATTATCTTCTTACGCTCTTATAATCAAGATCATATGCAAGACATGTGCTTTCAAGAGAGATATATAATTTTTCACTTTGTAAAATTGTAAAATTGTAAAATCTAAAAATCATGATCGTAAATTTTAACGACCATGATACGTGTGCAGTTGTGTAACTCAAGTAGCAATGTAAGCTCATACATGTGAACAAGATAAATGATAATGTTTTTAGTATTGACTCTTACCAATTGATGCCAAAATACCATATATAAGCAATAATAGTGTTTGTTGGTATCCATTTGAAATGATAAATAGAAACACAACTTAAAAAAAAAGGATAAAGAAAAAACTAGTTTTAAGGTTATTCGAAAGTCAAAACAAAGTTAGTGTTAAGAGGTCACGGTTTACACATGATGAGTGATAATATGAATTCAAACTTAAGACATATAGATTAGATTATAACCCTAGGGAAATATGTTTTTTTGACAAGTCTTCACTAAATTTCATAATCATTTTTGTTACGTAATTAATAGAACATTCAATGTATTTAATCTATTTACTGGATTTATCAGTCTTATACAATATTTTGTTGATTCATGTCGATTTTTTTCCTATGTTCAAGAATAACAGGATACCATGTAATAAAATATTTATCAAATATTCAATGTGTGATTTCTTTTAAATGGCCACTAAATAAGTCTGAATACTACATAAAAACTACATATGTACTTAAAAATTTTAAAATTTAAAATGCTCAGTATACCTTTCTTATAAGTGACTGAAACTTTATATGAAATAGAAAGTTAGATGAAAATTATATCTGTAATTGGTCAAAATAATCACGTTTAACAAAATAGATTGATTTACAAGATAAAGACATTATTATTATTAATATTATAAAAAGGTAAAAATTTTGAAAAAAGTAAACAAATAATATTTATTAAATATATATTTGTGGATAGGGTGATAATGAAGTTTGGAGGCAATTAATTTAGTTCATACTTCATACTTGTGTTGTGAACATGATGCTTTCATACCCTAATACCCTATTGGATTTGTGTTCTTTGTTGCGGTGTCCATTTTCTTTTGTTTTTTGTTGCCAAATCACCGTTGCGGTGTCCATTTTCTTTTGTTTTTTTGTTGCCAAATCACCGGATCATAAATTGTCTGCAATGATTGAAGTGAGGCGATATAATTTAAAAAAAAAAAAACACAATGGAAATTGGAAATTATTATTTGTAGATGATCTGTTTTTTTTTCTAGCTTTTGATCATTAAAGGATGGTTCAGTTTATGCAAACTATCTTTGTTTGGTATTAGCTTATAACGGATTAGGACAGATATGGATTTGAGTAGAAATGATGAACTAGTTAAAACTGATGAGGAAGTCAGAAGATTATTTCTAGTCATACTAGTATGATTTTAAATCATGTTTGGTGATCTGGTAGTTAAAAAAGTTGCTTCATTGACAATATAATTGTGTTTTCCGAGCATCATTAACACCATGTTATTTCGTCAAGGTGTGATTTTTTTGCAAGCTTTTGGATTAGTTGAAATTTATATCACTAATGATTAATTAATTAGTAGTTTAAGTCTACTCTCAAACATGTAATTGTTAAAACATCTATTATCTGAACGGCGGAACTTCAATATATAGAAATACAGAAACTGGAACCCGATAAGTTACATGATTACATTACGAATGTTAAAATCATACCACCTATATCCCAATTAATATTATAATATTTAGATCTACTCGTAATCTAAATAAATGAGTTTTCTTTAATAAGATCTGTCGTCCGAGTGAACTGTATGTATTGGTCATTAAACGTCTTCTTGTTCCTTGCCTTCCATATCCCCTAAGCCGCCACCATTAGAACCACTCCAATAATCTTCTTCCAATCCTTTGAACGATTCATATCTCTAGCCATGCTTACACGTCACCGTCTAGGAAAGGAATTTTTAGATATACCAAATTAACCGACCACCGTATGGACTTCGCTATCTAACGATCCCATAAAATATGATGCACATTCTCCTTCCTTAACCCACATCTAGAACAATTATCATCGTGCACAAATACACCCTAATTGGCAAGATTTATTGTAAAGGGTATACGATTAAGCGACACCCTCCAATTAAAAAGGTAAACCTTTGGTCGAACCTAATCATTCCACATAAATCACGGGTTACTATTGTTCGACTTGGTAGTTTCAAAAACTTTGTTCCCCAACCGGCAATCGAAAGGCTCTCGTGCTCCGCATCATTCCACTGCCAACAGTCCCTCCCCTCATGCACAAATATGGTGTTTAAGGCTTGCTTCAATAAAGTCAATTGATGACTTCCCACCAATCAGTAGGATCTCAAATCCAGCTCCACATCCATTGAACAGAAGGACCTATTACCAAATAATCCTTAACCTTGACATCTATATTTTGAGCAATCTTATGTAACTCTTTGAATTGATCTTTGAGAGGGCCATTCCCAAGTCAATTATGGATCCAAAAATATATACTATCCGCCGACCCAACAACTCCCTTTAAGTTTCTTTATAAGGACATTTTAAAGTTTGACAAATCTTTATCTACCACCCCAATATCCTTCCATATACCCACGATTCTCCTATTAAAAGGGAACGATTGGACCCTGTTTTTATTACTATGGATAGCCAAGATCACCCGAACCTAGAGGTGTACAAAAAAACTGGTTGTAGAACCGAAACCGGAAAAAAAACCGAAACTGGTTTTTTTTTAACCGGTTTTTTTATAACCGATTGTTTTTTAACCGGTTTTTTTAACCGCCGGTTTTTATACCGGTTACTATTCTTGATTTCAAAAACCGGTTATTAACCGAACCGGTTATTAAAAAACCGGTTAAAACCGGAAAAAACCGGTTTTTTTTTGGGAAAAACCGGTTAAAAACCGGTCCCAACCGGTTATACCGGTTATTGTTTTGAACCTCAAAAACCGGTTAGTAACCGGAACCGGTTATAAAAAAAACCGGTTTTTATTTTGGGTGAAAAATCCGATTTTTTTTAACCGGTTTTTTAAAAACCGATTAACCGATTTGTACACCTCTACCCGAACCCACAATGTTGCATGGTTCATCTTAAACTTCCAACCACCACTTGCCAAGAAGGGATATGTTTAAACTTCGAATACCACCTATACCCAACCCCTTCATGTCTTTTCGGATTCACCATATTATTCCACGCAATCCATTTAATATTTTGTCTCCCACTTTTGTTTCCCCAAACAAAGTTCTTTCTAATTTTCTCAAAAGAATCCATCATAACAATAGGAGGTTTAAAAAGTGATAAATAATAATTAGGGAGGGCCCCAAGTACCGCTATAGCCTACGTCACTCTACCCGCCAACGATAAACTTTTAGCTTTCAAGCCGGAAAGTTTCGAATTGAATTTATCGATATCGATTTCTAATATTTTACTTGTTTTATTTTGGCTCGAGTGGGTAGACCTAAAAGAGTAAAAGGAAACGTACCCGCTTTGCAATCTATTAAGTTTTCCATAGTATGAACCTCTTCTTCATTCACCCTGGCCTCGTAAATACAACTTTTATCAAGATTAACTTTCAGCCTGAGCAGAGATAAAAACATCTCAGAATACAGTTAATGTAACAACACCCAAAACACCTTCTAAGGACCTCTGATCGCAACCAAGAACTTGTACGGCGCGAACTAGTACGTAAAACAAAGAATCTTGAAACTGACTTCTCAGTAGACACGCGGGGGGGGGGGGGGGGTTCCCCTAAAGCTCCCGCGGCGCGCGACAGGGTGTCTGGACGCGTGTGACTCGAAAACAACAAGTGGCCAGACGCAACAAGGCTAGTCTAAGCCTAGGGGTGTCGGCCGCGACACGTGAAGGGTTCCCCAGAACCCTGCGCGACGCGCGGGGGAGACCTGGTGACCCTATAAATTCAGGAGCTTGGGACTAAAGCTGTTACACCATTTCGCTCAATTTTTGACGAAATTCTCTGCTTGTATCCCCGTTTTCTTTGTAGTACACCCCTAAATTCTGTGAAGCTTTGCGCCGTTGTAAGTGTTTTAACCCCTAATCACTAATTCGATACCCTGTCCGATCGATCCAAAACCCAGCAACGGATGCCAAGGTGCTGCCTGAATTAGGCTATACTTTGCTAACTACGTTGGGGTTTTTATCTCGTGATGTATCGATAAAGTTTGAGTTGGGTTATTATACTAACAAGTGTGCATTGTATATTTTATTAGGAACTCGGGAATTATACCAGAAATTATACCAGCAGGCTTCAAGTTAAAACCCTAAGTCTACAAAGTGAGTCATTCTTTATTTTTACCAAATGCATTGCAAAACCCTAAATGTTTTTTTCAGTTATACTTACAGTGATTAAGTTTTTGTATTCTGCAATTACTACTGGTATGTGGGGTTTTGTATACATTACTTGATAAGCTTAACCATTGGACAACGAGTTAGCCAATGTATGATATGACCATAGTCACAGATCCGGTCGAGTGACAAATACCGATTGGAGTATTTGTTAGATAAAAACAATGTAATCACCCTCGATATTGTAAAATATAAAAATGTGTCTTTTTATAAAGTTGAATGAACTCGCCAGTAGTTTTCGCTGATAAAAATGTTTTCAAACGCGTTTCAGGTAACTTACTGTGAAGGTAATAGAAGCCCGCTATGGAGCACTGAGGCTTAAATAAAGGAGTAAATTACAGAACTCATCCCTTATGTTAACTCTAAATTGCAAAGTGTGTCCTTTATCTTCAAAAAGTACAAAAAACGTACTCGATGTTTGCAAACCCTTACATGTTACGTCCTTTAGCCCTAACTCAATTAGTTTTTATGGTTAAATCTGACCAAGTGGACCCCACATAAGGGGTATTTTGGTCATTTTACCTAAATACTAAGATAAATAATACATCATTTAACCCAAATATATACATACATCATATAACATACCCCATCCTCTCTCTCTAACAATCCTACCACCACCACCAAGACCCACCTGCTGCCGCCACCACCACTACCACTTCACCATAGATCGCCCCCTCCTTCTCTCTCTCTCTCTCTAACTATCCTACCACCAGCACAACCCACTTGCCACCACCACCACTTCATCGCAGATCACCATCGCTACACCACCCACCTGTCGTCGTTCTCTCTCTCTCTTACTGTTCTACCAGATCTGAACCCTAATTTTGGTCATTTAGCCCTAAATACTAAAATAAATAATTTTATCATTAAATCTGACCAAGTGGACTTCACCTAAACTTCGTCGAACAACCAATCACTGCCACCAATCTAGGGGGTTCCGGTTAAGTGTAATCTATACGGCATAACAATCTTCGAAAGTCCGTCTGATTCCTCATAAGCTGGTGAAGTAAACAACCACCCAATCTTTGTTCCAGGTAACCGCACACCTAAGTCCACAAAAAACCCCAACAAAATCAATTTGAAGCCTTAAAAATGCAAATTTCAACATCAATTTTATTAAAGACTTAAACCTTATTTCACCAGGTAACCGCACACCTAAGTCCACAAAAAACCCCAACAAAATCATTTTGAAGCCTTAAAAAATGCAAATTTCAACATCAGTTTGATTAAAGACTTGAACCTTATTTCAAGAAACTAAAAACCCACAAACCCCGAACACCTAAATCCACAAAAAAAACCCAACAAAATCACAAAAACTTTAACCCCGGGTTCCCGGTCCGACCGATTTGGTTTTCAACACACTGAGTGTATGTGTTGATCATTGAATATCTTCTCATTCATTGCCTTTCGTTTTTAAAACATTTACTTGTTAAAAAATGTGTAGGTTTATTGTAGATTCCGCATTTAAGCCCAACCAAATACAAAAGTTCTCGGCTATCTAGGAACTGGAGGATCCCTAACCGTGCATATGGTGTATTGTCTGCCGGTGCTGTGAGAGAGAGGATGATGTGATCCTTTGCTTAAACTACAACTTACCTCAATCACATGAATTTTGCAGATCCTGTCATCTGCATTTTTTATCTTATTTTTGTCATTAATCTGATTGGTGTAGGATTATTTGAGCTTTCTTGGTTGAAAACCAAAAGATTGTGAAGTTGGTCTTGAAAATGTAGAAGACAAAAGAAATACAAGCTAGAAAGAGTTAAACACAGAGTCTTCTCAAGAAGAAATTTTGAGTAGTTAGTGTGTTTTCAAGGAATTTGAATTTGAGACAATGGTCACAAGGTGTGAACTTTGTGGAAGAATGAATTGATTTTGAATCTCAATGAATATGTATTTTGAATGGATCTCTCTCTTCTCTCTCTCTCTCTTTCTCTTTCTCTTTCTCTCTCTCTTTTTTTCTTAAGTTTTACATATTTTAAACCTGTAATGCTCAATGATCAAATATACCTTTATTGATACACATCTTGATGTTACTTGTCGTTCGATGTTCTTTACTTTGTTTTTGTGAATTTTGTTTCCCGAAAAACCAAGGTGTTGTTCAAGCTTTATAATGTATTTTATGATGATTTGTGTGCAGAGAACTATTTAAACAAGTATTAGAGATTGACTCACTAAAAGTTCACGTTGAGCCAAGCTTAAACAACCTATAACTTGAGTCTAAAAGTAAGTTTGTTCAATAAATGAGCCTGAACACAAGCTCCATTTTTTCAAGTTCGAGGAGGCCTTATCATTTTATTTATGTAACTTTATTTAGTAAATGGTATATTAAAATATATATTATTATATATAAGACTCACAAAATAATTAAATATATATAAAATTGTAAATGTATAGAAATTATTTAATAAACAACTCGAGGTTTAGAAATACAGCTCGAAACGGTTTGTGCAAACCCTTGTAGATGATTTGATACCATGCTTATAAAACATGCACACCGTTTGATGTTTTGATTCACTTACGGTGGTTTAAACTTTAACGTGGGATGAGCAGAAAACCAAAACAAAATTAACTGACCAATAACCGAATTAACCGAAAAAATGACAAAAAACCGAACCGAAACAAAAACCAATGGGTTGGTTATTGAATTTTTGAAAACGAAAGTCATGGGTCGGCTTTGGTTATCCGTATTTCCATACCCACCATAACCGAACCGAATCGACATTTGGTAATACCACGATTAACCGACTATATAACCAACCCATTGGCTGCCGATCAGTAGTTTTCTTTGCATATCAGTTCAGTTGCAAACTGGGAGGGGAATACGTAAAAACCATCTTTAAGTATTATATTTTTTTGCATTTTGGTTGAACGTTTGTTATAACTTATGGATTTTATCATATCGTTTTGATTGATCGTTTGTGTGAATTTATAGACTATACCATATAGTTTCAATTTATGGACTATATCGTATTGTTTTGGTTAAATATTCGGTATTAATATTATAGATTATATGTATTTTTTATTTTATTGTTAAAAAAGTTCAAGCTCAACGTTTTAGGCCTAAATATATTTTTGAGCTATTTTTAGCTATAGGCCCAAAGTCAAGGTTAACCGATTGTTATAACCATCAAAATTTAATGGTTATGGTTTTTCGTTAATCGACATCTCGATTATGGTTGTAATTTTAAGCCAAAAAGTTCAAAACCGACTCATGCACACTCCTGCTTTAAAGTATGCCTAAAAGCTAGCTATTGAACCATCCCTATGTCTCTTAAAAAAGTGGTATACAAGTGTCAAGAATGGGATTCGAACCCATGCCCTTTCGGACCAGTACCTGAAACTGGCGCCTTAGACCAACTCGGCCATCTTGACATATGTTTCTAGAATCCATTATTTTCTTTTAGATATGAATTAAATATAAGTCTAATTATGTTACTTACAAATATAAAATTAACGGATAAAATTTTTAACAAACAGCATTTTTTTTTCTCTCACTCATTATCCAATTAATGTCCGTTATCAAAGAATGATGCAACTAAATTAAGGGTTGTTAACAATAGCCTTAACTTTCTGAAAGGAAAAGTAATGACTTAATTGTTTTTAAGGTTTAAAACCTATTAACAATATCTGAAATTTGATGATGAGAATCGTACTTAAGCTAATTTTTTTTTGAATGGCTAAACTTGCATGCCATAGGGATTGAACCCATGACCTCACCTATTCTACACCTTATCTAACTCATCAACACCATTGGGCTATTCCCAATGAGCTAATTAGATAACGAAATTTTAATTATATCTGATAACTAAATTTTCACTATTACAGAATACACATGATTTTCCAGAACTTTTTATGATTTTAATATGCAAAACAAAATGTTTTTTTCCAAGTAAAAACACTCTAGCCTTAATACACATGAAGTAAGAAAATTAATTTAACTTTATATAGCTTTGGGAGGAATTAGATCAACTATCACCTAACCTTTTAAACGTATTACTTATTTTAGTTCTACAATATGAGAACATAGAATTATGATTCTATGTTTATATCATAACTAAACGTAATATATATATTACATTTATTAATAGGATATGAAAAACTAAGGTTGACCATGAATCAATACGGTTCGGTTATGGGTTCAATTCAAACCTAGATGTTTCAAATTTTAGAATTACTTAATCGGTCAGTTTTAACTACAAATGGTTTAGTTGATTCAGTTATCAGGAAAAATGGTTCAAGTAAACATTAGGTTGGGCGTGCATAGAATCAAACTAATTTCAATTAATAATTATTTGTCACAAATGCGTGGGAAAGCCTGTTTTGTGACGCATTTCTTACGAAAACTGATGTAAGAAGTTTCAGTTTTTCTAGTAGTGTAAGTCCGATTATATCCTCGTTAAATTAAATATTAACAAATCTATTAATTTACGAAGGAGTATATCCTCGTCAAATTAAATATTAACAAATCTATTAATTCATGAAGGAGAACAAGTAACAACTGGTATTTTATTTATATGACAAAACATTTCGACAAATAATATAGTATTTATTAAAAAAAATAAAACATATAAAGGTTGGTTTTAACTTTTAATGTCGGTTCAGTTAACTCAGTTATGAAAACACATGTAACGCTAATCAGTGTTGCTGATATAACATGGATTGACAATGGTCTAGTGTTAGCCTACAACAAACACACTTCTCTCTTTCTCAACTACCAAAGATGATATATAGCTAACAAAATCTTGATCTCGAAGATTACGTGAATATAAAATTGATGGAGCTTCCCTTATCTCAATCCTTTTTCTTTATTCAGGCCCATATGCCAATATGCTTGCTTGATTGATTCAAACCCAAATCTCAATCTGATTACTTAATTCAGACCCAATCTTGATTTGTTTGTTTGATTCTTGTTACGATAAGAAATTGAGAAGAATCGTAGAAGAGGGAAACAGTCAATTCATTATCGATACTCCAACAACTGATTACAACTAACATATAACAACCACAACTGCTAACTAACTGATCTACCTATTGACCCTCTAACTTTCACATATTTACAGAACTGACCCATACTATAGTTTTTACTACTTTGACATTTTAGTCCCTCATTTATTGAATTACAACAATTAATACGTAACAAAACCTCCCCCCTTTAAGCATTCTTGTCCTCAAGAATCCGTTGAAAACTCTGGATACTGAAGCAAAAAGTCATAAGCTTTGACCCAAGTAGCATCATGCAGTGGTAAATCCTTCCGTTGGACCAAAAACTTAACAATTGCTCTATTCCCACTCTTAGCTAACTTCCTGTCAATGATAGCCAAATGCTGTAATGATTGTACAAAAGAAGAAGGCAATGAAGCTTGTTGTTCAGGTGGACCAGTAGCCTTTTTAAGGAGAGACACATGGAATGTTGGATGCAGTTGTGAACTAGATGGAAGATCCAGTGTATAAGCAGCCTCACCAATCTTTTTGACCACCTTGAAAGGTCCAAAATACTTTTGAGAAATCTTTGAATATTTGTGCAACCTTAAAGAAGTCTGAACATAAGGTTGCAGTTTAAGGAAAACCCAATCCCCAACCTCAAAGCTCCTTTCACTTCTCTTTAAATCGGCAAATTGTTTCATTCTGTTTCTTGCTCGTTCCAAAGACTGTTTTAAAGTGGCAATCATACTGTCTCTTGTATTCAACCAAGTATCCAATGTGTCTATTGTAGTGGAATTAGGAATGTATGGTAGATGAATAGGAGGATCCATACCATATAAAGCCTTGAAAGGTGACATTCTAATGGCAGAATGCCAAGTGGTATTGTACCACCACTCAGCTAAAGATAACCACTGTGACCAAGTATGAGGTTTAACCATGGCCATACACCTCAAATAAGTTTCAAGACAACGATTAAGAACCTCTGTTTGACCATCTGATTGAGGATGGTAAGCAGTGGATAAGGCTTGATCTATACCTTGCAACTTTAAGAACTCTTTCCAAAACAGACTCATAAAGATAGGATCCCTGTCTGAAACAATAGTCATTGGACACCCATGTAACTTGAAAATGTTGTCTAACATCACTTGAGCTACTTGGACAGCAGAGAAAGGATGATGTAGGGAAATGAAATGTCCATATTTTGTCAATCTGTCAACGACCACCAGAATGACATCTTTGCCCTTAGATTTTGGAAGTCCAGTAATAAAATCCATGGAAATGTCTGTGAAGACTGATTGTCGAATGGGTAAAGGGGACAATAACCCTGGTGTTGCAATGGTTTCATACTTAGCTTTAAGACAGACCTCACAAGCTTTTACCCACTATTTAATATCCTTGTCTGCTCTTTTCCAATAAAAAATGTTTTGAAACCTCTGCAAAGTAGGCTGAATACCCGAATGACCACCCACTGCTGATGAGTGACATAACGATAGAATCTCCTTTCTTAATGCATTATCTTTCCCAATCCAAAGTTTTGACTTTCTTGTTAGTAACTCCCCATCCCACTTCATGTGTTTAGTGACTTCCCCTGTGATAATCTTTTAATCAAACTTTGAGCTTGCACATTATGTTCCCAATGATTTTTTATTCTTGCTAATAAGAGTGGTTCATAAGAAGACACAGCCATAAGAAAGACAAAAGAACTATGCACCCTAGACAGTGCATCAGCAGCTGAGTTTTCTACCCACTTTTTGTACACAATATGTGTCACGACCCCTGACCCACCCTGGACGGAATCGGGAGTCGCGAGCAGCCAAGCGGTACCGGTGGTTATTTTTGAAAACATTGCAGCGGAAATTTCATCAGGACCGTGAGTTAGGAAAAATATCAGAGTTTAAAAACACCGGATTTTATTTAAATAGATGGAATAAATTTCATGTTTTACAAAGGTAGCTTTTAATACGGGATAAACCCAAAAACAATATTTCTTAAGTTGATTTAATTAATAAAATAAGCCACTTCTTGAAGTCCTTCAGTGCCGGATCCAATCCTTACTCCAATTTACTGTAATTACCTGAAACGCATTTTAAAAAGGTTTTGTCAGCAGGGAAATACTGAGTGAGTTCATTCAGGTTTATACAAAAACGTATTTGTTATAATTTACAGCATTGAGAGTTTTTACATTTGCTTCTTTAAGATTGGCAAAGACTCAATCACTGCAATTACAACTTTGTTATAATTTACAGTACTAAGAGCGATTACAATGTTTCTGGTTATCAACCAACTACCCACAGTACTTGTCACTCGAACATCCATCGGTAGCCTCTTTGCCCGATGGTGTCTGTGACTATGGTCATATCACTCATTGGCTAACTCGTTGTCCAATAGTGACGGTTATCAAATAATGTATACAAAACCCCACATACCGGCTGTAATATGGTGATTACAAAGACTTAATCCCTGTAATTATAACTTTGAAAATAATTTGGAGTTTTGTAAAACAATTGATAAAAAGAGAATGACTCACCGTATAAGCATGCAGTATTGATTTAACAAGCTTCTTGATTCTACATCTTCTGATAATTAAGCGTATACTTTATTGTTCTGGATCTTCTGATGTTTTAATAGCTTGTTTAATTGTAAGTGTGTAGTTGAGAGTATTCTGGTAGTTAAACATATAGTTTAACAGAATGGAATACGTATTTGTGTAAAACCCAAATCAAACCTTAACGGTAGTCACGAGATTCGAACCTTAACAGAATTCACAAAGTATAGTACTTTGGCATCCGTTTAACGAACTCATAAAGTATAGTACTTTGGCATCCATTTAACGAACTCACAAAGTATAACACTTTGGATTCCATTTACCGAAATTCACAAAGTACAACACTTTGGCATTCGTTAGTTGATTCCTGAATCAATCGAACAGAACATCGCTTTGGTGATTATTGGTTAGAACACCAACGTATAGAGAGAAGAATAGAAGAAATGAGCAAAGGAAAATGAATTCCTAAGCTTTCTATTTATAGGTAAGAAGTATGAAAGTTCTAGGAAGTTTCCTATAGCTTTTCTAGGAAGTTAGCTATACATCTTCTAGGAAGCTTCCTATCCACAGATATCTATCCTCTTACACCTTCCTAACATCTTCCTTTGATATTATCTACTTTATATTTATATATATTTCTATTTAGGTGATTAGTAGATCTTACTTAGCTTAATTAATCTTGCTTAACTTAATTGATCTTGCTTAGCTTAATTAATCTAGTTTAGCTTAATTAATCCCACTTAATTAATTAATTAATCACACTTAACTTGATTAATAGATTAATTAATCTACTCAGTTAACTTAACTGCTAAGTTTATTTAAGTTTACTTAACTATTAAGTATTCTAGCAGTTTCCTGATTACGGGTTCTAATTTCTAGACACAATGGAACTCGTATTAGTGTATTAACTCAATTCAACTTTAACGATAATCGCGAGATAGAAATCCTCACAACGAATGACAAAGTGCGATACTTAAACATCCAGCGGATTCGCAACGAATGACAGAGTATAGCCCGAGTTCGGGCAACACTCAAACATCCTGTCAGAATCACGACGAATGACAAAGTATAACCCGAGTTTGAGCAGCACTTAAACATCCATCGGATAGTCTCAATTGATCGGATAAAGTATCGTACCGGTGATTAGAGTTATTACTCTAATAACGGGCAGAGTTTAGGGATTTAGAGGGTAAAATCCCGAGCTATTATTTACAAAAATAAAAGCTGACGGAAAGAAAAGAATTGAACAGCGATCGAGTTAATACCCGGCATCGTAGCAGCACCCTGCTATACTAATTAGTGATTTTGATAGTAAACAGAACGTAACTCAGTGTGTAGCACGAGTTTTTACGTCGTTTATTCGCCCCAATTTCAGTCCCACTGTCTGCTATATATACACGAAAATTGACATGCTTACGGACCGTAAGACTATTCCCTTACGGTCCGTAAGGGACACCTAAGGGTCATAGGGTTGCCACGCGTGGGACTAGGCTTGCTGAGTCGAAGTTTCCGTAAATTTCAATTTTGACAACGAGTTATAAGGATAATCATTGAGTAGGGAATACCCCCCTAAGTTTTAGGGGCCCTGATCCTGATTCTGATTATTCTGAAAATTTTAGGGATTGTGCAGGATTACTTGGGTGTCTTAATTAGGGTTTCCTTTTTATACAATTAAGATAATAAGTATTAATTTTAGTGAGAGTCGTTACATCCTCCCCACCTTAATAAAATCTCGTCCTCGAGATTTGGACTATGATATTTTCTTGGGATTATGTTACTTCTTTTAATTAATAGAAACAATATATCGTGGGATGGAATCAAAAGATATTGGAGAGGTATGAATTTTGAAAAATTGACTTATAGAACCAATTGGATTCAATATCCGAATTGAACTTACTTTGATCAATTGAGGGAGATTCCGAATTGGTAAATATCTATTTGTTAATGGAAGTATGGAAAATGATTTGTTAATGATTATCCCGAAAATCAATATTGTTTACTTAAAAGGGTAAGGATACACTAGACAATAGAATTTAGTGTATCGTAATCTGAGTACATAATTGTACCAAGAATATTAAAATGATGAATCAAACGAATGACGTACGAGTAGAGTTTATAATTAGCACAGGTTACAAATTTATACGGATACTGCAAGGTATTGTTATGATTGAAAGAACTCAATAATTATGGTGACCGAATGAATTCACCGTTTTTGAAATTAACTGAGAGTTTCAAGGAAGCGAATCTGGATATATCAAAAGATGAGATGTTCAAACGAATGAGATGAATTGATATAATTTCCAAAGTGACTAGGTTCAAGCCAAAAGATATCTGATCAATAGATATTTAAAATGAATGTGAAGGACTTTTAAAATCAATAAAAATTCTTTGTCAAAAGAAAGCTTACTTTGATTGGCAACTGAGGAAGACCTGGAATTGACAGGTTCAAAATGAAATAAAAGCATAAAAATGATTTGTCAAATATTGAATTATGATATGAGAAAATCAATGTGCTGAGATGGGTGATTACACAAAAAGATAATAAAGTTAGTGTATTTTTGTCTTAATACATAACTATATTCAGATGATAGATAGGTGATATTTTGATTTATTAAATACCTTTTCCTTTTATGTTATCATAAAGTAAAATAATAAATAAATATAGATAGTTTTAAAATATCAGAACCCGTGGTAATTTTGACAAAATAATGATATATGTTTTATAAATAGGTTTACCCAATATCCTAGAACTCATGATTATCATTTTTAAAATCAGGTATGTTTAACTATAAGATTTTATAATAGGGTATTTTAAATCATAAAAGTAAAATAATAAATGTTTATTTTAATATCAAGCATACTTAAATATTGGCTTGCGTAAATAACATTTGATATTTTAATATATATATATATATATATTATAAAAGAATATTTCTATAAGTATTTAATAGTTGTGAAATATTAATCAAGATGAACATTTATTTATAATATGTCTTGTTCATGAATACTTAGACAATTTATTTAGATAATTTTATTCGTCCCTTTAATTGTTTTATGAAAATATGTCTTCTCTTTACAGTACAAAGTATATATATTTCTATATATAATATAAAAATATTTTTATATATAATTTGAAATTTACTAAATAAGTATGATAACTTAATTTATATACATTAAATAGTTATTATCATGGTTGGATATTGGTTAGTGCTGCCTTGTTTAAGCATGGGTGATCAGTCCATGCCTAACTAAGGCTAGGCTATCCAATATGTGTTCCTGACAATAACCCTAGTATAACATTAACACTATTATTATTAATATATTATTACTAATAATAAAATTATTAATAATAGATAGCTTAAACATAAACTTAAAATGAAAGTATACCTCAGCATAATTTATATATCTATATAAAAGTATTTACTTCAATTATTTAACAAAAATCATTGACTTGATATCAAAGAATTATCGTTTTGCAATAATGCGGTTTATAGTAAAAATTAAATGAAATGATATTTGAGTTTGGATAAAATAATAATTTGAAATGAAGCCCTCCAGTGGTTTTCATAAAGCAAGCAAATCATATGCGCAACAAACAGAGCATATGTAACGTGTGGATTTACCAAGAAATGAAATGGATCAATATTTGCTACTATGAAAGGAATCCTTATGGTATGATGACCATTTGGGGGAGTAGAAACGCGAAAGTCAACTCATTATAGACAGAAGTCAGAATTGCAACGAAAGGAATATAAGAACTTTATCTGGAATTTCATGTGATAACTGTTGTTAAGTGATATTACCAAGGAATGTCGAATGAAATGAAATGAAATAGGGGAATTGCAAAGGTACATGACTTCTTTTGTAGTGCCAATAATCATGACTCTGATTAGACTGTTGTAACACCCTAGTTACTAATTAACGATTTTGTATGTAATTACCAACAATTAAATGTGTAGTTAAGGCTACACATGCTATAGAAATACGGGTTTATTAAAACTTTTACAAATCATAAGTTATTCTACATAACGTGATCGAATTCGTTGTTTAAAATTTACAACGTGGCAAAGTGCGGAAGCGTGTATCTTTATCGTGTTCGGTTCTTCGCTGAGCTTGATCGTCTTCCGGCATCCAAAAGTACCTACATTTCATAAACATGAAATGCTTTAGTCATACGGGGTTTAAAACGTGTCTAAACAAATCCGGGAATTTAAAATAAATAAAATATATTTTGTTACTGGGTCCACCGTAACTTACGGTGGCACCGTAAGTTACGGTAGCCCCTGAAAGTCTATCCTTCCACCGTAACTCAGTATGTACCCATCGTAATCATATCAGCTCCACCGTAACTTATGGTGGCACCGTAAGTTACGGTGGTCCTTGCATCCAGCTTTTCCATTTTGCCGTTTAACGACACGAAAACTTTCGTATCTTTCAACCCGCTTGTCCGTTTAACCTATCGTTTCTTCCTACGTGATTGTAATTTGATTCTCCACCTTATGGAGTTAAAATCTAACCTCCGGTTTTACAAAATTTTAGACTTTTAAGTCTTCGCCTATTTCCCTTTTTACCAACTTTCGAACCGTTCTATTTTTATCGAACAAACGAGTTTGTTTGACCTTTATTTCCCATAAACCTATCAAGTTCAAAAATGTTTAACATAATAGGTTTCAAATTACAGGTTTATATACCTCCTTAAACCCATTTTCACCCATATGCTCATTTTGACCCGTTAAGGGTATTTATGCATATTTTAAGCACCAGTCCCTTTCATTCGCTTCTAAATACATATGCCCACATTTCTTATCAAATGACCTCCCACCACAACTATATTTGTGGTGGATTCAATGTAGTGATTTATATATTCCAAATTACACACTTCAAATCATTATTTTACGGCAAAGACTCTTTATAGAGACTTTTGACCAATATTTTACGTCTTTTGCTTTTCATACTTATTTAAAGTATTTATTTCATCCTATCGCTTATTTCCAAACAACCTTTATGGTTCGTTTGCTCAATTTCACTTACAAGGGCGTTTTAGTCAATTTTTGTCCTTCATTTACGACGAAGGACTATTAGTACATGTTTGATTCCAATTTACGACCTTTTAACTATATTCTTGTTTAGAAATCGATATGTTTCTAAAATACCTTAATCATAACTCAATTTATTCGGTTTACCTAAGAGGTAACCAAATATCTATATTTTAACCTTGTCTAATTCTTGTAGAACTCCAAATTCTACATGATGAGTTGTATCATTATACATACCTGGCTCGGGTCAATATATTGACCCGTTTCAATACCTTTCCTTAGTGGCCGTTAAATGATAGCGATGTAAGTATCCATGTGCTATTTATTTCCTAAAATCATACAACTTGACAACCCATTAGTCAATATTGTCAAAGGGTGATAATTTCACCCTTTTGACTCGTTTGGTCTAAATGACCAATTACCATCGCCAATTTGTCAAATATTGTCAATTTACCAATTTGCCCTTATCGGTTATTATAATTTACCTTATTTGATAACCATTAAAAGTACATGTTTCATTCGTCATAAAATGATCGAATAACCAATTTTAACTCATTTCTGACCATCACTATGGTTTCTTATCATATTTGATTATTTTGTTCCGTACAACTACACGCCGGAACACCATATCTCAATTAGATATTTGTCCTTTACGTACTCTAAAAAAAATATATATGACTAGTGTAAGATATACTTACTTTGCATCCGAATTATGCTTTTCCTTCATTCTTGATTCGTTTGACCCGCTTCCTTCCCCCAAGCTTTCACCTAGCTTGCCATGCGTCAAACTATCATTGTAATTCGTAAGACGGTTGGGTTAGTCATAATCATTTACGACTATTCCATCCTACGCTTCTTATATCGAGTTTTATCATTTGATCATATACTTGGTCGGTTTGACTTTTTTAAAGTCAATCGACTTATCAACTTATTCATTGTACATTTGGTTTATTGAATTTCACTTAGGCATTTCATCCGAATGCTTAACGAAATCAAATTTTTACACACTAACTACTAGGTAACATGATTTCAAGCATCTATATCACGATCTTAACATCAATTCTTTTATATCATATAAAAACCCATCTCAAGTCATGTATGTTCAACACTCAAACTTGCAAATTGTTCAAGTATCTTGTTTCTACTAGCAACTATGATGATTTTAAACATGTGTAAACCATCATCTTCACTACATAATCAAAACCCACTAAGCACATAATAGGTTAATTATCAAATCCCTAGTTTTAACACTAATTCTCCAAGTTTTCAACTAGGGTTTGTTTCTAAACAAAGATTTCAACACAATAGCACTCACAGATTCAATATTCATTCCAGAATTTCGATTATGATTGTTCATTATAATCTCGAAGTATCACCAAATCTTAAAATTCAACATACCTTGTGATCCCCACGACTAGGTGATCATTTATATGTGTTCATGCATCGATTTGGGTCTTGATTTGAGCTTCAATTTGTTGATTTGTTGGAGTTAGGATTTTGGCTCTCTTTGGAGCCTTCTCCTGGTCGTTCACGAACACACTAGGTGTGTATGTGTTTTGTTTTTGATTTTAGTAAATAATCTTTTAGATTATTCCACCTTTGGCCCCTCAAGTTTTGTTAACTAGTAAGTAGGCTACAACCTACTTATTTTCAACAATACTTTGTTTTGTTAACTAGGTTAAACTTTGCTAGTTTAACTTAGTGAGTTCGGGGTAGTCGTAGCCCGTTATATTTTAAGTCCCGTTAGCTCGGGCCTTCTCTATATACTTTGTTTTCCTCAAAGTATTTATCCTCTTTTAATTCATATCAAATTTATTCATTTAAGTCCTAATATTAACCGGGTTAATTTTTACCACTAGCGGTATTTTACCCGTCGTCACTAGTAACGTGGTTTAATTACCAAATCCATTTTTTGGGGTGTTACAAGTCTACCCCCCTTAAAGAGGTTTCGTCCTCGAAACCTTTTCTTACATAATTTATTTGAGTTTCAACCCAATGTACATAAACTGAGTAACCTTCTAAGCATCACTCACACTTTGACCATTTGTTAGTGTCATTAGACAATATGGTAACATCTTTTAATTACACAACATATGTATCTTTCATGCGAATTTACGCAACTCAAAATAACGCCATCTTGTCATTTCGACTTGTTTGAGTAACTTAGCGAAATTCATCGCCTTTTTACTTTCGGATTCCTTGTGAATCCATTATTTTCACCCATTTGGATGTTTCTAGTGAGATCTTTCACTGTTTACAAACAGACCCCTTTTCTTTACGAACTTATTTATTTGGTTCATTCGTACAACATTCGCCACTAAAATGAATTTCCTGATTTTATCTTATTTATTTAGCACTATTTAAATGTGCTATTAACGGAATTCTACAAGGCATATTACCACATACCTTCCGGCTTTATCCTTTTTCTCGTGCCTTTACTCGATCTGACTTCCCAACACTTTGCTTGTGTTGCCTTGTGATCGCTCAGTATAGGCGATCAATACTTTTCATTATTATGACCTCATGGACCATCACTGTCGTTTTGTATTCACTTACCTTTATTATTTGGCTTGACTGAGTAGCCATTTGGCCACTAGATCATACACGCTTATCAACTATGATTATTTCACGCTAATCTTAATATAGATAGCGTGTTGAACACTTTCTTAATTTAAATATTGATCTTAACCGGCCTCATTGGCTAGTCTTATTAGTCCAGTTACTTTATACCCATATCTCGGGCTAATATGTGATTTTATTTCACATAACTTTCCTGACCGTGATCGCGTCACGTCGTGTTTTAGGTTTATTTCCCAATCATCTCATACTATATATGTTTGATAAAACGTTGTTTTTGACTAAAACGGAATTTTAGTTTAATGTTTTATCTTTAAGTTATGTCAAGCAATTTTGACGACTTAGCATTTACTCTTTTACAGTCTTTGTTTTACACGAAGATTCTCACTGGTTCCCTCGCTTTGTTTAAGTAATTCGTAGGTTCTCTCACGTGGCCTCGTAGGCTATTTCCTTAGGTCTTCACCCCCTTTTAATGGGAACCCTAAGGTTTATTCCCCTTTCTTTTCGTGACCCGAGGGTCATTCTGATCCCATAGACCTTAACACTAATCACATTCCCGTAGGTTACGATGATCCCACAGATTCATCTTTTATTTGTATCTACATTCAAATGCATATATGTATATATGCATATATAGCTTCAAAACATGTCTTGTTATGTTTGGAATCGTATATTTCCGCTTTTGAACTTTAGTTGACCTTGACCGTAGTCTAAGGCTTCATTTGTTTATTTTCGGACGACATTTTCCGACTTTATGACTTCTCATATCATTTATGCATAGGTTCATCTTATGCTCACCATTCTCCAGTTTTCATGTATCCGTACTCGATTATGCCCATTACCGGGCTCATTATTCTTTTGCTTTTAACGGTACCACTATCCCGTTTGTATTTATTCATGCCGTCCGACGTGATATTGTAATCGACCCGTTCAACTTTAAAATAGTTGAACATAATTTATTCACAATTTTTATTTACATTATTTTGTCATCTTTTAGTTATGACCCAAAACCCGAGTCCTTTAACTTTCTATCCGAGTTTCTGTTTCTCGGTCTGTGCATGCGTTCAATTCTTACCCATCAACCGGGTGTTTTACCGAAGTCGTTATTATTACGACCCTCCCGGTATGCATTAAGACCTCGCTTCATTTCTATTTTCCGACTTTGTCCTCGAGTTTGACGTTTTACAAAAACGACTCGTTTAAAGACATATTTTCATTTTTCCGGGTTCGAGTGTAAGTACACTCCCTCCCAATGCATATCTTGATTATTCTACATGTTTATTTCTTCGGGTTCGAGTGTAAGTACACCCCCTCCCAATACATGCCTACATCATTTTACATGTTTGCATTTTCTGGGTTCGAGTGTAAGTACACCCCCTCCCAATACTTGTCTAAATCATTTTACATGCTTGCGTTTTCTGGGTTCGAGTGTAAGTACACTCCCTCCCAATACTTGTCTAAATCATTTTACATGCTTCTTTGTCCCTTCACTCGGGCTCATTATCCTGTTGTAATACGCTTCTGTCACTCGGTTGTGCGTTTACATTATTATCAAATATTTTGCTTATCTGATTCATTTGGGTACTTTTTAGTTAGTCCCATTCACTCCGCCCTTACTACATCGGATGTAAATGTGTCCGCTATAAGAAACTCGTGGTATCATATGCCACTACTTACTTGGCCAGAGTAAGTGATTTAACACATGACATACACGACCTTTTTATAGTTTTCATATCACGCCCTATGTAAGTAACGCCCCTATTCAGTTTTCTTGGAAATTACATCCTGGATATGTATTTATGTTTAGGTTTTCCAAGTTTCTAATTTACCTATGCAACGATCATTCTCTACATGTCACACCCCGATTTCCACGTGTCTCACCGGTGGGCCCGGTGGGGGATTACCGTGACGATGTTGGCAACAATATAGTCAAACCACACAATTATATAATGCACAGCGGAAGCATAAGATAAATATATAAATTTCAACCTCTGATTGTAATATCAAAATGTATTACAGGGGTTGGATATATCCACAGTGGATCGTAAATAAAATTAAAGTATTGTTCCATTAGATACTGCAATCAAGCTTGCGAGGCTTATCCCGACGCTAGGGAGCTAATACCAGCCAATTACGTTTAGGTACCTGCACTTAATCTTTTTGGGGAAAATACGTCAGTTTACACTGGTAAATACATTCAACTGACACATTTGAAAATGTTTATTAAAATTGATTTGAATGCACAAGGCACAAACTCTTTTATAACTTGGGAAAATTCATAATGATCTTGTGAACGTTTTACATGTTCTTTTATGCGTTCAGTAGCCCGGGTCGTGCCGGGTTAAAGATTTATAGACACACCACGTTTGCGTAAAACCGTAGTACAGAAACCAACGGCTACGTCTTTTAGTTTTAATGTCGACACTTTATACCGGGTGTACGCCTACACCGGGATGTCGATGGTCGTGGCCATTTCGTAAAATGATGCCGAGGATATCCGGGACAACGGTCATTAAACCCCCCAAAGGCTTATAAGCAACAAAACTGTTTAAATGAGCCAATCATATTTAATCAATTAACCACCTAAGCGATGGAAGTATATAATGCTCAATCAAGCGGTATTAATATACCGTAACCCAAGCCCGTATAGGGGAAATAAGTCAAAAGTATTTACCTTTGCAAGTATTAATCCTTAATTTAGATCAAGTCACCGATAGCTTTTACTGGGGCTCCTAATCTGGAACGAAGGTTTTAATTAACCTCTTAGAATCCTAACGGTCCTTATAGTAGCCGTAGCTTAAACCGGTTGATTCCGATATATAGATATGGTTAATTCGCACGAAAAGGCGAAAACCGAGAATGGAGTATGATTTGGACCCAACAAGTTCAGTGACTTGTTTTATATGGGTTTATAGTTCATACTCTGGATTTTGGGGTTCAAATAATATGATTTGACCCATATCGGCTATTGCACGAAAACTAATTTCATGAGCCGTACCGTGTGCGCAAATAGGCGAAACGGTTAACCATAAGAGTCGTACGCTTATTTCCTAAGTCAATATGCCTTAAAAGTATTTTGGTATCAGTAGGATACCTTCCGTAATGCCCGTAACGAGTCTAAGTCAATATTATGCCCCGTAGGGGCTTTTCGGTCATTTTAAAGACTTTATAAGGGATTTTCGAGTTCTACAGGAAATCTGAGTTTCCCGAACAGCTTATAAAGCTTAAAATACTTTATTTATTATTTAAAACCAGTGGCAATTGGAATCGGGTCAAAAGACCTTGTAGAACTCTCGTTTTGGCCAAAAAGGGCATATTCGGTATTTACCGAACCGTAGCCATAACCGCAGGTTATGAGCAAGGTAAAAATTATTAAAAATTTTGAAAATTCCCAAAATATTATTTTACCACAGTGGGTAAAAGTGTTGGTGACGAAAACTTGGGTTAGATGGGCGTTATGCTAATTGCGCCGTTAATTACAAAACTTTCTTAAAAGTGCGCCTTTTAGCATAACTCTCATTCTAGACCTCGGATTGACGTGAAACTTCAGGGGCATGCTTATAATTTATCAAGCAAGGTTTTGGTCCGTTCACGTGTCCGAAATACTCGTTTTAATTTTAAAAGGCCGTTACGGTCAACTTTTAGGCGAATGACGGAAATGCGCTAAAGACTTGGATAACTCATGAACCGACCACAGAGGCGTATACCAACATGTGACCTGGTCCTAAGAGAGTCCTAAGGTATATTCATATCTCACTAAAACGGGTCAGAACTGAAGTCAAAGCAAAAGTCAAACTTTTGCGACATTCGGCTCCGAACCGGTTCTATATAGTAAATGATCGATTCAAACGAGCGCAAACAGGTTTATATACTTATTATCATGGTTTATGATTGTCAAAACAGGTTCCATAACATATACATTACAGATTACGCTTAAATCGCTAAAATAGCTTTCTGTTGACTTTTTAACCGCACGTTTGACTCGATAATTGACATAGTTAGAGTGGTGATTAGGGGGAACCATTTTAGAGGTTTAATACCCACATAAATACCAACTCATAACCATTTTTGATTCGTCATAAGACTGAACCATTTGCAAGATATTGCAATGACAACCGTTAGTTACGACGGTTGCGTTTATGAGCTATAACTATGGAAATGCAAGACCAAATTGATTGTGAACGACTTACAGAAGTGTGTTCTTGTTTATGGAGCAGAAGAGAATGCTTGGGAGCACTTAGAATGATCAGTAGTTGTGTGTTTTGATGTTGTGAATGATATGAGCCAATGTAGCTTATTTATAGTGCTTAAGAGCCTTCAAGATCATTACACAACAAGCTACAATTGATCATGGATCATGGGCAGGTGTCCCTAAGTGGTATGGGTCGTGTAGGGGGCACCCATGCTCAATTAAATGGTTGTTTGATCGTTCAAAAGCTCCAAAAGCCAAGTAGTTACAACCATTCTGCATCTGGGCACTTTACGCGGCCCGCATGGGAGTTCCCATGCATTTTAATGCGGGTCGCCTAAAGGTTAAGAAATCAGGCGAATTAGTGAGGAGGCTCGCGGCCCGCCTCAACTAATCCTTAACCTTCACGCGGGTCGCCTAAGGTTAAGATTTCAGGATTTTTAAATCTTTTTGTAATGATTGCAGAATCCGACCATTAATAACGAGATCTTTCGTAATGATTTACCTGACCTTTCGGGTTTGAAGGGGTAACTTTGCGGTTTGGCCCTCGGTTATTTACCGATAGGGGCCTCGTGTTAATTACCCGCATTATTAAGTCCCCGGTTTATTTATTAATTATATTGGAAAGCCTTAACTTTCACTGTTGACGCTTTTAACCCTTCTCCTACGAATTTGATCGTAACTTTCTCGTTTCATAACGAAACTTCGCGAAATTCATATATATTATTTTAGTGAGGGTATAATACCGTTACAAAGTCTTTGGAATGTTAAAGGGTCACTCAGAGGTATTATTAAACATGTTGACACGGTTAACCCCTGTAGTTTGTAATCTCTCACTTTCTTCCGCGTTTTATTTTTTGTATGATCTATAATTTATTCGTTTGAAGGTTTAAGCATTATTTAGGGATACTATACCGTATATTTACCCTTGTTGACATTTATAACCCTCGAATTTATATACTTTCAAGGTTTGTCAAAATTAGTCCTTTATTTATTATAGATGCCACGTGTAAACAAATGACACGTGTTAACACATCATTGGACACAAAAATTCGAGGTGTTACATCCTCACCCCCTTAAAATAAATCTCGACCCGAGATTTACTCAAATAAATAGGGGTATTTTTCTTTCATTGTAGCTTCGACTTCCCACGTATATTCAGGACCTCTACGAGCATCCCATTTGACCTTAACAATCGGTACGTGCTTTCTGCGAAGCTTCTTCACCTGTCGATCTTCAATCGACAAAGGCTTTTCTATGAACTTTAAGCTCTCATCTATATGCACATCTGTGTGTGGGATCACCAACGATTCGTCGGTGAAGCACTTCTTGAGATTGCAGATGTGGAACACATTGTGAATTCCATTGAGCTCTTCAGGCAAGTTCAGTTTATAGGCAACTGATCCGACTCGTTCAATGACCTCAAAAGGCCCTATGTATCTCGGACTCAGCTTGCCCTTCTTGCCGAAACGCATCACCCCCTTCCAGGGCGATACCTTAAGTAATACCTTTTCACCCACTTCGAAGTGAAAATCCTTACGCTTTGGATCAGCGTAGCTCTTCTGCCTATCGCGGGCAGCTTTGAGACGTTCCCGGATCTGGACAATCTTGTCCGTTGTCTGGAAAACAATCTCTGGTCCCGATAATTGGACCTCTCCTACTTCCGCCCAACAAACAGGCGATCTGCATTTCCTACCATATAATGCCTCAAAAGGCGCAGCCTTTATGCTGGTGTGGTAGCTATTATTGTAGGAGAATTCGATCAGGGGTAGGTTTTTATCCCAGTTACCACCTAGATCGATCGCACATGCACGAAGCATGTCTTCTAGCGTTTGGATAGTACGCTCACTTTGACCGTCCGTCTGTGGATGGTAAGCCGTACTAAAGTTCAAACGCGTGCCCAAAGATTGCTGGAAACTTTTCCAGAAGTGAGATGTGTATCTAGTATCCCTGTCGGAGATAATAGACACAGGTATGCCGTGTAAGGCTACAATCTTATCAACATAAAGTTGGGCTAACATATCGGAGCTATACGTCTCCTTGATGGGTAGAAAATGAGCCGATTTAGTCAGCCTATCGACTATGACCCATATGGTATCGTTTCCTTTCCTGGTCTTGGGTAACTTGGTTATGAAGTCCATAGTTACACATTCCCACTTCCACTCGGGAAGTTCAGGCTGTTGTAGCAAGCCAGATGGCTTTTGGTGCTCGGCTTTGACTTGAGCACAAGTCAAGCACTTTGCTACATGGGCGGCTACAGACTTTTTCAAGCCTATCCACCAATAATTTGCCTTTAAGTCTTGGTACATTTTATCAGCACCAGGATGGACTGAGTATTTGGAACTATGGGCTTCCTGGAGAACAACATCTCGTAGTCCCCCATAAATCGGAACCCATATACGTCCATTCAGCCTAAGAATTCCATCCTTGCTAAGAGTCAACTGCTCCGCAGTTACTCCCAGCTTTTCATTAGGATAATTAGCTTCCAACACAGCCTCTCGCTGTGCAGCCAAAATCCTTTCAATTAAATTATTTTTAACTTCAATGCTCTTGGCATTGATTCGAATGGGTTTTACCCTTTCTTTCCTGCTCAATGCATCGGCGACTACATTCGCCTTGCCGGGATGGTACCTGATTTCACAGTCATAATCATTCAGGGTTTCCATCCAACGGCGTTGTCTCATGTTCAACTCTTTCTGGTTGAACAGGTGCTGGAGGCTTTTGTGATCAGAATAAATCACAAATTTAATGCCATAAAGGTAGTGCCTCCACAACTTAAGTGCAAATACAACGGCACCCAACTCCAAATCATGGGTGGTGTAATTCTTTTCATGCACCTTTAATTGCCTTGAAGCATAGGCAATCACCTTGCCCTTCTGCATAAGAACACACCCCATGCCTGTGTGTGATGCATCGCAGTAAACTACGAATTCATCTGTACCTTCCGGTAATGTCAACACAGGTGCGTTGCTCAGCTTTTGCTTCAGTATTTCGAAGGACTCTTGCTGCTTCGGGCCCCAAATGTACTTTTCTTTCTTCTTGGTCAAGGAAGTCAAGGGCGCAGCAATCCTTGAAAAATTTTCAATAAACCTCCGGTAGTATCCTGCTAACCCCAGGAAACTACGAATCTCGGTAGGCGTCTTTGGCTCTTGCCAGTTCATGACCGCCTCTAACTTAGCGGGATCCACTTGGATACCACGCTCACTCACAACGTGTCCTAAAAACTGAACCTCTCTTAGCCAGAATTCGCATTTCGAGAATTTGGCGTAGAGTTTCTCACGTTGTAGTAAGTCGAGAATGCAACGGAGATGCTTCTCGTGGTCATCTTGGCTTTTAGAATAGATCAGGATATCGTCTATGAAGACTATGACGAATTTATCTAAATACGGCTTGCACACGCGATTCATGAGGTCCATGAACGCAGCCGGTGCATTCGTGAGCCCAAAAGGCATCACTAGGAACTCGTAATGACCATAGCGAGTCCTAAACGCGGTCTTGTGTACATCTTCATCTCTGACCCTTAGTTGATGATAACCCGACCTTAAGTCGATTTTGGAGAAGTAGCTTGCTCCTTGCAGCTGATCGAATAGATCATCGATCCTTGGTAAAGGATATCTATTCTTTATGGTGACTTTGTTCAGCTCACGGTAATCAATGCACAACCGCATTGATCCGTCCTTCTTCTTTACAAACAGGACAGGAGCTCCCCAGGGAGATGAACTAGGTCTGATAAAACCTTTCGCCAGCAGTTCATCCAACTGGGTCCTTAGTTCTTTCATTTCCGTTGGCGCTAATCTGTAAGGTGCTCTTGCTATCGGAGCTGCTCCAGGAATGATGTCAATTCTGAACTCCACTTGTCTATCTGGTGGCAAACCAGGTAGTTCTTCGGGAAATACCTTGGGGTATTCAGAAATGACAGGAAGATCCTCGATCTTCGGCTTTGGTTCTTCAATTATCACCTGAGCCATGTAAATTACACAGCCTCTGTTCAAACACCTTGAAGCTTTCAGCATAGATACGTCTTCGGGCAATCCGTAATGCGTATCACCTCGAATGGTAAGAGATTCACCACTCGGAGTCTTTAAAACTATTTGCCTCTTGCCGCAAATGATTTGGGCCTGGTTATGGGATAACCAGTCCATGCCTAGCACGATGTCAAAACCCGCAAGTTTGAAAGGAAGTAGAGATAAAGGAAAAGAATGGTTCCTAATGGATATTTCACATCCTTCTAGGACGGTAGAGACGGTTTCTATCGTGCCGTCTGCTAACTCTACTTCGTATTTCGCGTCAAGGGTTTTGATTGGCATATTTAGTAGTTGGCAAAATTTCTGGTCTACAAAGGACTTGTCAGCGCCAGAATCAAACAGTACTCTTGCAAATATATTATTTACGAGAAAAGTACCTGTAAGCACATTGTCGTCCTTAACCGCTTCCTTTGCATCCAAGCGAAAAATTCTCGCATTCGACTTCTTCGTCTCTTCCGCCTTCTTGGCATACTTCGGGCAATTACTCTTTATGTGCCCCTTTTCGTTACAATTAAAGCAGGTTGCATCCTTTATCTTTTTGCACTCCACTGTCTTATGCTCCTTGGACTTGCATAGCCCACAGGGTGGAGTCCTTTGTTGCGACTGTGAACTAGACGCAAACCTACACTTCCCGGAGTGAGGTTTCTTGCAGACCTTGCAGTGAGGTCTTCCATCAGTTTGCCCCTCCTTCTTTGCCTCCGACCCTCTCTTGCCCTCACCGTTTCCACGGTGCTTTTTCCCAGACTTTCGTGAGGTATCATCCTCACGCTTTCGCTTTTCAGCCTCCTTGCTCCTTTGTGCCCTCAGACGGACAACATCAAGTGTAAGAGACAAGGAGAGGTCAGTAACTGACCTGAAGGTCGTTGGCCTAGAGGCCTTTACGCTGGCCTTGATCGCCGGCTCTAAGCCCCCAATGAATCGGGCAATTCTTCGTGGTTCTGGTGTCACAAGATATGGCACCAGGCGTGACATAGTGTTAAAACTTGTCAGATAAGCTTGACAATCCAGGTTTGTCATCACTAGTGAGACAAAATCAGCCTCAATCTTCTCAACCTCGTGCTGAGGGCAGTAGTTTTCTTTTATGAGGGTAATAAACTCCCCCCATGACATTTTGTACAAGGCAGACTTACCTGAAGCCTGCACCAGAGCTCTCCACCATGCCAGGGCCTCGCCCTTGAATGACTGGGACACAAACTTAACCACGTCCTTCTCAGCGCACCCGCTGATGTCCACTATCGTGTCCATCTCGTCCAGCCAGGTGATACAGTCAACCGCACCTTTTTCCCCTGTAAATTCACGGGGCTTACATGATACAAAGTATTTGTAGGTGCAACCCTTAGCACTGGACGCATCAGTATATTCTCTATCGCGGTGAACGCTGTGCTCAGTAGACGAATGCTTGTCGTCATCTTTCTTGGGTTCAGAGGGTGGTTTGGAGTGTGTCTTTGGTTTAGAGGGTGGTTTTGACACAGATCTGCCTTGAGACTCAGTGTTTTGACGATCAATAGCTGCCTGGACAGCATTGTTGATCAGAGCCTTTAGCTGTGCGCCTGTCAAATGTACTGACGCATTGTCATAGTCATCTTCATTCGTGTGGCTGTTCTCTCCATTGGGATCCGCCATTTGTAACTTGAATCTGTTACAGAAGATAACAAAATTTTAATTTAGGAGATTATTATATGATTGTCTTTTATGACAATTTGTCAACCATGGTACAGAGACCATATTCGGTTAACTTATTAACTCATTACATTGAATATTAGGATTTGAATAGATCCTATTTTAACTATATAAATAGTATTGGCGGCATAAAGCCTAATCATGAGGATGTTTTATAATATTAGCCGAGATTTCAGAGAATCAAAGGCATAGAGAGTTGAACCGTAGTTCTTTTATCTTTTTCTGACAGAGAGTCATAGACTACCACTGCCTTTTGTCTTTATAAGACAGTTATTATGGCCCATAGGCACTACACCTCTAATGGATGTTTTAATAATATTGGCCCGTAGGCAATACATCACTAATGGATGTTTTAATAATTCTGGCCCGTAGGCACTGCATCACTAATGGATGTTTTAATAGTTCTGGCCCGTAGGCACCGCATCACTAATGGATGTTTTTATAATATTGGCCCGTAGGCAATACATCACTAATGGATGTTTTTATAATATTGGCCCGTAGGCAATACATCACTAATGGATGTTTTAATAATTCTGGCCCGTAGGCACTGCATCACAATTGGATGTCTTAATAATATTGATCACCTTCATTGGTGATTTAACCCACGATTTATATATCATTTAGTTGGGTTTTGAAATCCTTAAAGGATTATTGTATAAGAATGACGTGCGTGATTTTAACGAATCACATCTGCCATGAATGTTAACATGCGTACAGAGGTTAACAGGGAATCAGAATCTTTTCAGTTAGGTCGTACCATCTTGACTAGATCTTAACAGACCCCAAGCTAGGTTTCACCTTTTAAGATTCTTTATTTAGGCAGATCAATATAAAAGGAATGGTTTTGATTTATTTTATATATATTAAAACAAACTCATAACATACATTCCAAAATCTCAAATACAATTACATATTGCCCTAAACGGGTCCTTCAAATAATACATGCCTCCATAGAGGTTTTAAAATAAGTGACAAGTCCACGCAAGGACTAATACAAGATAGGTGTCCATGCAAGGACTAAAGATAAGTCCACGTAGGGACTGAAATACGATAAGTTGTCCACACAGGGACTTATTTTAAAGTAGAAATTACAGTAGTACTACTATTAAGGCTAATGGTCACGTTTCTTCTTCTTGCCCTTTAGTAGATTCGCCAAGCCCTTGAGAAATCCTCGGTGGCTTTTCTTCTCTTCCTCGAACTCTCTCTCCACTCGATCTAGTCGATGGAGTATTTCTTCCTGTTCAGGAGGAGAGAAACGTGGTTGTGGCGCTTGTTGCGGAACTGGAGGTCTGGGAGGTATTGGATACCCATGAGCTGAGTAGTCCGGTGGTCCCATGTTTCCATGTGCTCCGTCAGGGTAGCGCGCATTATATCTAGCCGACACCACATATGGGTCGCGCTCATAGCCGTAGTTGTATTGTGCTTGTGACGGTTCAAACGGGTTGTAAGCCGTTGGACCTGTGTAAGCTTGTATGGGTTGGTCATACCCAAATGGTGGCGAATTTCGTGCAGTAGGTGCGGAGTTCGCTTCTTGTATAGGACTTGAAGGTCCTTCTTCTTGTAGCGGCGGATAGTGGCTGCTACTAGAATGTCGAGGAGTGCTGAAGTGGTTACCCCCTCCTCCTCGTGTAGACATACGAGCATTGGTCCTCCTACGCCTCGGCGGATCAGGTATTACTGGTTGTGCCGGTGGCGGAGGTGGTGGCGTAACTGCCTCAAAGCGTGAATCCTCAGAGGGATCCTGTGGATGTCTCGGTTGTTGTGTCTGATGAGATGGTGTGTTGTACCACTCATGTCGGTCAAACAAGGCCATAAAGCTATCTGGGCCTTGATACTGCGGACCATGATATGAAGATCCATCAGATACTTCTATCGGATGCATGGGCATACCACGAGCTGGTTCAGTTGGATCCTCATCTTCCTCCATGGGATCTTCAGAAAAGTGGTCTTGAGGACCAAGCGGAACAAATCCTGAAGGTTCCTGTATGTAGTCAGCCGGATTAAACTGAGCTACGTAGTAGGGAGTAGGGTCGTCGTAATTCCGGTGCGAAACCGAACGTTGTAGAGGTATGAAGGAAGGTTGTGGGTTGTTGGGATTATTTTCTGAATCTGGCCCAAAGGAGTGCCGGTAGGATGGCGTCGAGCTGTGCGAAGTGGAATGCCTCGCGGGTTCGTAAAGATCTCTTCGTCGTTGTGGCTCTTCGCTCCTTGTCATCGAAGGATCTCTTGTACCAGATGGTCCAGCTTCTTGATCGTGATGTGTCACGATTTCTCATCGGCCTCTTCGTCCCCTTCCTCTTCCTCGGAATATAACAGGTGGCATTTTCCTGCTCCAAAACTTATTAAATCAAATCGAAAATAAAGACAAAAATGGAGTAGTAATCCGAATTTGTCCTAAGTTCTTGTCTAGACTCAAGTATGTGCAATTGTGTCACTGAGATTAAACACAATAGGATAGTGTTTAATTCACTCAATGTTGGCTCTGATACCAACCTGTCACACCCCGATTTCCACGTGTCTCACCGGTGGGCCCGGTGGGGGATTACCGTGACGATGTTGGTAACAATATAGTCAAACCACACAATTATATAATGCACAGCGGAAGCATAAGATAAATATATAAATTTCAACCTCTGATTGTAATATCAAAATGTATTACAGGGGTTGGATATATCCACAGTGGATCGTAAATAAAATTAAAGTATTGTTCCATTAGATACTGCAATCAAGCTTGCGAGGCTTATCCCGACGCTAGGGAGCTAATACCAGCCAATTACGTTTAGGTACCTGCACTTAATCTTTTTGGGGAAAATACGTCAGTTTACACTGGTAAATACATTCAACTGACACATTTGAAAATGTTTATTAAAATTGATTTGAATGCACAAGGCACAAACTCTTTTATAACTTGGGAAAATTCATAATGATCTTGTGAACGTTTTACATGTTCTTTTATGCGTTCAGTAGCCCGGGTCGTGCCGGGTTAAAGATTTATAGACACACCACGTTTGCGTAAAACCGTAGTACAGAAACCAACGGCTACGTCTTTTAGTTTTAATGTCGACACTTTATACCGGGTGTACGCCTACACCGGGATGTCGATGGTCGTGGCCATTTCGTAAAATGATGCCGAGGATATCCGGGACAACGGTCATTAAACCCCCCAAAGGCTTATAAGCAACAAAACTGTTTAAATGAGCCAATCATATTTAATCAATTAACCACCTAAGCGATGGAAGTATATAATGCTCAATCAAGCGGTATTAATATACCGTAACCCAAGCCCGTATAGGGGAAATAAGTCAAAAGTATTTACCTTTGCAAGTATTAATCCTTAATTTAGATCAAGTCACCGATAGCTTTTACTGGGGCTCCTAATCTGGAACGAAGGTTTTAATTAACCTCTTAGAATCCTAACGGTCCTTATAGTAGCCGTAGCTTAAACCGGTTGATTCCGATATATAGATATGGTTAATTCGCACGAAAAGGCGAAAACCGAGAATGGAGTATGATTTGGACCCAACAAGTTCAGTGACTTGTTTTATATGGGTTTATAGTTCATACTCTGGATTTTGGGGTTCAAATAATATGATTTGACCCATATCGGCTATTGCACGAAAACTAATTTCATGAGCCGTACCGTGTGCGCAAATAGGCGAAACGGTTAACCATAAGAGTCGTACGCTTATTTCCTAAGTCAATATGCCTTAAAAGTATTTTGGTATCAGTAGGATACCTTCCGTAATGCCCGTAACGAGTCTAAGTCAATATTATGCCCCGTAGGGGCTTTTCGGTCATTTTAAAGACTTTATAAGGGATTTTCGAGTTCTACAGGAAATCTGAGTTTCCCGAACAGCTTATAAAGCTTAAAATACTTTATTTATTATTTAAAACCAGTGGCAATTGGAATCGGGTCAAAAGACCTTGTAGAACTCTCGTTTTGGCCAAAAAGGGCATATTCGGTATTTACCGAACCATAGCCATAACCGCAGGTTATGAGCAAGGTAAAAATTATTAAAAATCTTTAAAATTCCCAAAATATTATTTTACCACAGTGGGTAAAAGTGTTGGTGACGAAAACTTGGGTTAGATGGGCGTTATGCTAATTGCGCCGTTAATTACAAAACTTTCTTAAAAGTGCGCCTTTTAGCATAACTCTCATTCTAGACCTCGGATTGACGTGAAACTTCAGGGGCATGCTTATAATTTATCAAGCAAGGTTTTGGTCCGTTCACGTGTCCGAAATACTCGTTTTAATTTTAAAAGGCCGTTACGGTCAACTTTTAGGCGAATGACGGAAATGCGCTAAAGACTTGGATAACTCATGAACCGACCACAGAGGCGTATACCAACATGTGACCTGGTCCTAAGAGAGTCCTAAGGTATATTCATACCTCACTAAAACGGGTCAGAACTGAAGTCAAAGCAAAAGTCAAACTTTTGCGACATTCGGCTCCGAACCGGTTCTATATAGTAAATGATCGATTCAAACGAGCGCAAACAGGTTTATATACTTATTATCATGGTTTATGATTGTCAAAACAGGTTCCATAACATATACATTACAGATTACGCTTAAATCGCTAAAATAGCTTTCTGTTGACTTTTTAACCGCACGTTTGACTCGATAATTGACATAGTTAGAGTGGTGATTAGGGGGAACCATTTTAGAGGTTTAATACCCACATAAATACCAACTCATAACCATTTTTGATTCGTCATAAGACTGAACCATTTGCAAGATATTGCAATGACAACCGTTAGTTACGACGGTTGCGTTTATGAGCTATAACTATGGAAATGCAAGACCAAATTGATTGTGAACGACTTACAGAAGTGTGTTCTTGTTTATGGAGCAGAAGAGAATGCTTGGGAGCACTTAGAATGATCAGTAGTTGTGTGTTTTGATGTTGTGAATGATATGAGCCAATGTAGCTTATTTATAGTGCTTAAGAGCCTTCAAGATCATTACACAACAAGCTACAATTGATCATGGATCATGGGCAGGTGTCCCTAAGTGGTATGGGTCGTGTAGGGGGCACCCATGCTCAATTAAATGGTTGTTTGATCGTTCAAAAGCTCCAAAAGCCAAGTAGTTACAACCATTCTGCATCTGGGCACTTTACGCGGCCCGCATGGGAGTTCCCATGCATTTTAATGCGGGTCGCCTAAAGGTTAAGAAATCAGGCGAATTAGTGAGGAGGCTCGCGGCCCGCCTCAACTAATCCTTAACCTTCACGCGGGTCGCCTAAGGTTAAGATTTCAGGATTTTTAAATCTTTTTGTAATGATTGCAGAATCCGACCATTAATAACGAGATCTTTCGTAATGATTTACCTGACCTTTCGGGTTTGAAGGGGTAACTTTGCGGTTTGGCCCTCGGTTATTTACCGATAGGGGCCTCGTGTTAATTACCCGCATTATTAAGTCCCCGGTTTATTTATTAATTATATTGGAAAGCCTTAACTTTCACTGTTGACGCTTTTAACCCTTCTCCTACGAATTTGATCGTAACTTTCTCGTTTCATAACGAAACTTCGCGAAATTCATATATATTATTTTAGTGAGGGTATAATACCGTTACAAAGTCTTTGGAACGTTAAAGGGTCACTCAGAGGTATTATTAAACATGTTGACACAGTTAACCCCTGTAGTTTGTAATCTCTCACTTTCTTCCGCGTTTTATTTTTTGTATGATCTATAATTTATTCGTTTGAAGGTTTAAGCATTATTTAGGGATACTATACCGTATATTTACCCTTGTTGACATTTATAACCCTCGAATTTATATACTTTCAAGGTTTGTCAAAATTAGTCCTTTATTTATTATAGATGCCAGGTGTAAACAAATGACACGTGTTAACACATCATTGGACACAAAAATTCGAGGTGTTACACTACATGTTTGTTGCATATAGCTAATTGTGCGATTATATTTAAAAACACGCACCTGGTAATGCTTGCCCCGACGGGCGTTTCTTGCCATTAACCTTGTTCGCGGTCGTTACGCGATTTAGTCCTTAGTGAGCATGCTCCTATCGTCATACTTTGGACCGTTCCTCTATCATATCCTTAATTTGTTCAGCTCTTGTCATCTTTAAATGCAAGTGTCCTTCAATCAAGATATTCACAAAAGTTAGTAATATCAACTTCAATAATCACCTGTATTATAATACAAGGCTTTTTCTACTATACGCGTCAACGCGCGTATTCTTGTCAACTATATCCATCATTTAATTGGGGTAACGTGTATTACACGGTAACCCTATGTGTTGTCTACAACACTTTAATGCGCTAGACCATTAGCATACATGCACTTACCGGATTTGCGATCAAGCCTCGAACCGAACACTATTCTTTGTCAAGAGCATAAGGTTTAAGTCCAAGCATGGTTCCTCCCCACCATACTCGAATCTCTTAAACCAAGGCTCTGATATCAACTTGTAACACCCTAGTTACTAATTAACGATTTTGTATGTAATTACCAACAATTAAATGTGTAGTTAAGGCTACACATGCTATAGAAATACGGGTTTATTAAAACTTTTACAAATCATAAGTTATTCTACATAACGTGATCGAATTCGTTGTTTAAAATTTACAACGTGGCAAAGTGCGGAAGCGTGTATCTTTATCGTGTTCGGTTCTTCGCTGAGCTTGATCGTCTTCCGGCATCCAAAAGTACCTACATTTCATAAACATGAAATGCTTTAGTCATACGGGGTTTAAAACGTGTCTAAACAAATCCGGGAATTTAAAATAAATAAAATATATTTTGTTACTGGGTCCACCGTAACTTACGGTGGCACCGTAAGTTACGGTAGCCCCTGAAAGTCTATCCTTCCACCGTAACTCAGTATGTAACCATCGTAATCATATCAGCTCCACCGTAACTTACGGTGGCACCGTAAGTTACGGTGGTCCCTGCATCTAGCTTTTCCATTTTGCCGTTTAACGACACGAAAACTTTCGTATCTTTCAACCCTCTTGTCCGTTTAACCTACCGTTTCTTCCTACGTGATTGTAATTTGATTCTCCACCTTATGGAGTTAAAAGCTAACCTCCGGTTTTACAAAATTTTAGACTTTTAAGTCTTCGCCTATTTCCCTTTTTACCAACTTTCGAACCGTTCAATTTTTATCGAACAAACGAGTTTGTTTGACCTTTATTTCCCATAAACCTATCAAGTTCAAAAATGTTTAACATAATAGGTTTCAAATTACAGGTTTATATACCTCCTTAAACCCATTTTCACCCATATGCTCATTTTGACCCGTTAAGGGTATTTATGCATATTTTAAGCACCAGTCCCTTTCATTCGCTTCTAAATACATATGCCCACATTTCTTATCAAATGACCTCCCACCACAACTATATTTGTGGTGGATTCAATGTAGTGATTTATATATTCCAAATTACACACTTCAAATCATTATTTTAGGGCAAAGACTCTTTATAGAGACTTTTGACCAATATTTTACGTCTTTTGCTTTTCATACTTATTCAAAGTATTTATTTCATCCTATCGCTTATTTCCAAACAACCTTTATGGTTCGTTTGCTCAATTTCACTTACAAGGGCGTTTTAGTCAATTTTAGTCCTTCATTTACGACGAAGGACTATTAGTACATGTTTGATTCCAATTTACGACCTTTTAACTATATTCTTGTTTAGAAATCGATATGTTTCTAAAATACCTTAATCATAACTCAATTTATTCGGTTTACCTAAGAGGTAACCAAATATCTATATTTTAACCTTGTCTAATTCTTGTAGAACTCCAAATTCTACATGATGAGTTGTATCATTATACATACCTGGCTCGGGTCAATATATTGACCCGTTTCAATACCTTTCCTTAGTGGCCGTTAAATGATAGTGATGTAAGTATCCATGTGCTATTTATTTCCTAAAATCATACAACTTGACAACCCATTAGTCAATATTGTCAAAGGGTGATAATTTCACCCTTTTGACTCGTTTGGTCTAAATGACCAATTACCATCGCCAATTTGTCAAATATTGTCAATTTACCAATTTGCCCTTATCGGTTATTATAATTTACCTTATTTGATAACCATTAAAAGTACATGTTTCATTCGTCATAAAATGATCGAATAACCAATTTTAACTCATTTCTGACCATCACTATGGTTTCTTATCATATTTGATTATTTTGTTCCGTACAACTACACGCCGGAACACCATATCTCAATTAGATATTTGTCCTTTACGTACTCTAAAAAAATATATATGACTAGTGTAAGATATACTTACTTTGCATCCGAATTATGCTTTTCCTTCGTTCTTGATTCGTTTGACCCGCTTCCTTCCCCAAGCTTTCACCTAGCTTGCCATGCGTCAAACTATCATTGTAATTCGTAAGACGGTTGGGTTAGTCATAATCATTTACGACTATTCCATTCCTACGCTTCTTATATCGAGTTTTATCATTTGATCATATACTTGGTCGGTTTGACTTTTTTAAAGTCAATCGACTTATCAACTTATTCATTGCACATTTGGTTTATTGAATTTCACTTAGGCATTTCATCCGAATGCTTAACGAAATCAAATTTTTACACACTAACTACTAGGTAACATGATTTCAAGCATCTATATCACGATCTTAACATCAATTCTTTTATATCATATAAAAACCCATCTCAAGTCATGTATGTTCAACACTCAAACTTGCAAATTGTTCAAGTATCTTGTTTCTACTAGCAACTATGATGATTTTAAACATGTGTAAACCATCATCTTCACTACATAATCAAAACCCACTAAGCACATAATAGGTTAATTATCAAATCCCTAGTTTTAACACTAATTCTCCAAGTTTTCAACTAGGGTTTGTTTCTAAACAAAGATTTCAACACAATAGCACTCACAGATTCAATATTCATTCCAGAATTTCGATTATGATTGTTCATTATAATCTCAAAGTATCACCAAATCTTAAAATTCGACATACCTTGTGATCCCCACGACTAGGTGATCATTTATATGTGTTCATGCATCGATTTGGGTCTTGATTTGAGCTTCAATTTGTTGATTTGTTGGAGTTAGGGTTTTGGCTCTCCTTGGAGCCTTCTCCTGGTCGTTCACGAACACACTAGGTGTGTGTGTGTTTTGTTTTTGATTTTAGTAAATAATCTTTTAGATTATTCCACCTTTGGCCCCTCAAGTTTTGTTAACTAGTAACTAGGCTACAACCTACTTATTTTCAACAATACTTTGTTTTGTTAACTAGGTTAAACTTTGCTAGTTTAACTTAGTGAGTTCGGGGTAGTCGTAGCCCGTTATATTTTAAGTCCCGTTAGCTCGGGCCTTCTCTATATACTTTGTTTTCCTCAAAGTATTTATCCTCTTTTAATTCATATCAAATTTATTCATTTAAGTCCTAATATTAAACGGGTTAATTTTTACCACTAGCGGTATTTTACCCGTCGTCACTAGTAACGTGGTTTAATTACCAAATCCATTTTTTGGGGTGTTACAACTGTGCACCTATGGTTGTGAAATATTGTTTCAACGTACCTTAGTGATATTCAGATGGTTTGTAGGATCTTGTGGCAAAGTGCTTCTTTTTTATTAGTAGTTCTTCTATGGACAGAATTAGTATTGGTGTCATCGTGCCCAATTTATATTTACCAAAGGTCTTGCCTTGGAAGTTGTGTGTGATATATTTCAACGTCTGTGGACGTATATTTTAAGTTTCATGTGTTTTCTTGTGCATTAGCACAACTTTATATGCTTCTTACTTGCGTTAATAGTATATGGTGACGCATTGGAAATTTATACTTTTGATGATGTTCCAACTTAATGGGTTTCCATTTATTATTGTCGCATGAGTTACGAGACAGATGATCAAATGAAATAATGTTTGATATCGGAATTAAAGATATATGCAAGAGATTTCTGATAAAGACTTCTAGAATTATTATTGACACATATGCTTGTGTTTTATTCTTAATTATCAATTGTTAAGGTTTTTGGAATTTCTTATACATATCTATATAATCATATATTTCACATGCTGTAATATACATACCCTTTATAAGGTCAATGTATTTATCAGATTCATATTTCCAAGAACCAGTCAGATATTTGGTCATGATACTATTTAGGGAAATCTTGTCACTGATTTGACATATCATTTACCTCGTCTTATCCGGTTCGCGCCGGAGCGGTAATCTCAGTATGTCCGGACAAGCTGGAGAGTCTGCTACTCTATACCCAGTTTTGCCGGAGAAAATTTTCTATTTCCCATAAATAGTATCTTTTCAGAAAGTGCCTTTTTTATTAGGGCCTTTATCCAGAATCAAGGAAATTTGTATTTCCATAACATATCTTTATTCTTGACCAAGTAATATCAATAAACAATAGCAATTAAATGCTATTTCCTGCTAATCGTCATTCAATACCAATATCCATTACATTATACTTAGTTATACTTATATAAGTAATTTTATCTTGAAGCTTATATTAAGACAAATTTCTTAAGTTCGAGTCTAAATATCATTCAGAGTGCTATCAGATAATATTAAGTTTCTAACTTTCCGTTTAAGCTTAGGTATTATTATAACATCTAATTGCTTTAAACAAGTGGCTTAGCTTATACTAAGGCATCTTTTCTTATGTTCAAGTCTAAATGCTATCAGATGTGCTACCAGTTAATAGTAATCTCCTAACTCTTTTATTTAAGCTTAAGTATTGTTATCACAACATTTATAGGCTTGAAGCAGTGGCTTAGCTCTGATACCACCTTCTGTCACGACCCCTGACCCACCCTGGACGGAATCGGGAGTCGCGAGCAGCCAAGCGGTACCGGTGGTTATTTTTGAAAACATTGCAGCGGAAATTTCATCAGGACCGTGAGTTAGGAAAAATATCAGAGTTTAAAAACACCGGATTTTATTTAAATAGATGGAATAAATTTCATGTTTTACAAAGGTAGCTTTTAATACGGGATAAACCCAAAAACAATATTTCTTAAGTTGATTTAATTAATAAAATAAGCCACTTCTTGAAGTCCTTCAGTGCCGGATCCAATCCTTACTCCAATTTACTGTAATTACCTGAAACGCGTTTTACAAAGGTTTTGTCAGCAGGGAAATACTGAGTGAGTTCATTCAGGTTTATACAAAAACGTATTTGTTATAATTTACAGCATTGAGAGTTTTTACATTTGCTTCTTTAAGATTGGCAAAGACTCAATCACTGCAATTACAACTTTGTTATAATTTACAGTACTAAGAGCGATTACAATGTTTCTGGTTATCAACCAACTACCCACAGTACTTGTCACTCGAACATCCATCGGTAGCCTCTTTGCCCGATGGTGTCTGTGACTATGGTCATATCACTCATTGGCTAACTCGTTGTCCAATAGTGACGGTTATCAAATAATGTATACAAAACCCCACATACCGGCTGTAATATGGTGATTACAAAGACTTAATCTCTGTAATTATAACTTTGAAAATAATTTGGAGTTTTGTAAAACAATTGATAAAAAGAGAATGACTCAACGTATAAGCATGCAGTATTGATTTAACAAGCTTCTTGATTCTACATCTTCTGATAATTAAGCGTATACTTTATTGTTCTGGATCTTCTGATGTTTTAATAGCTTGTTTAATTGTAAGTGTGTAGTTGAGAGTATTCTGGTAGTTAAACATATAGTTTAACAGAATGGAATACGTATTTGTGTAAAACCCAAATCAAACCTTAACGGTAGTCACGAGATTCCAACCTTAACAGAATTCACAAAGTATAGTACTTTGGCATCCGTTTAACGAACTCATAAAGTATAGTACTTTGGCATCCATTTAACGAACTCACAAAGTATAACACTTTGGATTTCGTTTACCGAAATTCTCAAAGTACAACACTTTGGCATTAGTTAGTTGATTCCTGAATCAATCGGACAGAACATCGCTTTGGTGATTATTGGTTAGAACACCAACGTATAGAGAGAAGAATAGAAGAAATGAGCAAAGGAAAATGAATTCCTAAGCTTCCTATTGAATTATCGTTAGTTAAACTTACCGGAGGAGCCCAACGGAATTCACAATGTGTTCCACATCTGCAATCTAAAGAAGTGCTTCACTGATGAATCATTGGTGATACCACATACAGATGTGCATATAGATGAGAGCTTAAAATTTGTGGAAAAACCTTTGTCGATTGAAGATCGACAGGTAAAGAAGCTTCGAAGGAAGCATGTACCTATTGTTAAGGTCAAATGGGATGCCCGTAGAGGTCCCGAATTCACGTGGGAGGTTGAAGCCACGATGAAAGAAAAATACCCTTATTTATTTCAGTAAATCTTGGGTCGAGATTTATTTTAAGGGGGTGAGGATGTAACACCTCGAAATTTTGTGTCCAATAATGTGTTGACACGTGTCATGAGTTTACACGTGGTATTAATTACTAAATAAAGGACTAAAGTTGACAAACCTTGAAAGTATGTAAATTTGAGGGTTATAAATGTCAACGAAGGGTAAATATACTGTATAGTAACCCTAAATGATGCTCGTACCTTCAAACGAATAAATCATGGATCGTACGGAGCGAAACGCGGGAGAAAATGAGAGATTACAAGCTACAGGGGTTAATTGTGTCAACATGTTTAATTTATACCTCTGAGTGACCCTTTGACGAACCCGAGGCTTTGTAACAGTAAAATACGCTCACTAGAATATACGATATAAATTTCGTGAAGTTCCGTTTTAAAACGAGAAAGTTATGATCAAATTCGTATACGAGGGGTTAAAAGCGTCAACAATAAAAGTTAAGGCTTTTCGGATAGTAATTAAACTAACCGGGGACTTAACAATGCGGGTAAAAGTCACGAGGCCCTTAATTGTAATTAATCGAGGGCCAAATCGCAAAGTTACCCCTTCGAAACCGAAAGGTCAGGTTAATCATTACAAAAGATTTGAAAATCTTGGAATTTAACCCTCAGGCGGGCCGCATTAAGGATATGGTTGAGCTAACGCGGGTCGCGCGCCAGTTGAAGATACGTTTACTGACTTTAGGATTCATGTGGCCCGCGTCTGAGTTGCTTGAATCCTAAAGCGGGCCGCGTACGACATACAGATGCAGAAAGTTTGGACAGATTCAATGTTTGAGCTTGTAAACGATCATTGATGCATTAATTGAAGCATGGGCGCCCTCTACATGCCCCCTAGCACCCAGGGCCACCTGCTGATCATCCATGAACCATTGTAGGGTGAGTTGTAATGATCTTGTGCACCATAATTCACTATAAAAGGCACTACATTGCACACAATTGAATCACACCTCAAACCTGCTCTCTTGATCATCACTGGAGCTCTCAAGCATTCTTCTTACATCCTTAGTCGTGCACCAAGCTTCTGTAAGTGTGCCTAACCTTTTGTGGCTTAGTTTTTGCTTAGTTTAGCTTAAAAGTCAATCTGTCGTAATTAACGATTGACTTTACGATAAATCACAAATGGTCCAGTGGTTTGTTGAATCAAAGGTAGTTATATGTTGGTAATCATGTGGGCTTTAAACCCCTAAAAGGGCACCCTCTGATTCCCATTCTAACTAGTCCGAATGTCGAGTCAAACGTGCTTAGAAAAAGTCAACAGAAATGCCATTTTACGATTTAATGCATAATCAGTAATGTAGATGATGTGTAACCTGTTTAAACACTCATAAAACATGATAATAAGTATATTAACTAGTCTGAGCTTGTTTGATCCGACCATTTACTGTTTTGACCCGGTTCGGAGCCGAAAGTCGCAAAGCTTTGACTTTTGCATTGACTTCAGTTCTGACCCGTTAAAGTATGATTTAGATATGCCTTAGGACTCTCTTAGGACCAGGTTACATGATGGTATAACCCTCTGTGACCGGTTCATTGTTTGTCCGAGTCTTTTACACATTTCCGTCAAATGCTTAAAAGTTGACCGTAACGCCCTTTTTAATTTAAAACGAGAATTTCGGACATGTGAAAGAACCATAACCTTGGTTACTGATTTCTAAGCATGTCTCTAAAATTTCACGTCAATCTGAGGTCCAGAATAGGGGTTATGCTAAATAGCGCAAATTACGGAAACTTTGTAATTAAATAGCGCAATTAGCATAACGCCTATCTAAACCCAGATTTCGACACCAAACCTTTTACACACTGATGTAAAATAATATTTTGGGATTTTTAAAGATTTTTAAATCATTTTTAACCTCTCATAACCTGCGGTTATGGCAACGGTTCGGTAAATACCGAATATACCCTTTTCGGCCATAACTTGAGTTCTACAAGGTCTTTTGACCCGATTCCAGTTGCTACTGATTTTAAATAATAAATAAAGTGTTTTAGACTTTATAAACTATTCGGGAAACTCAGATTTCCTGTAGAACTCAGAAACCTCTTTTATAATCTTTAAAAAGACCGAAATACCCCTACGGGGCATAATATGAACTTAAACTCGTTACGGGCATTACGGAAGGTATCCTACTGATACCCCAACCTCTTTAAAGTATATTGACTTAAGAAACCAGTGTAGGACTCTTACAGTTACCCGTTGCGCCTTTTGCGCGCACGGTTCGGCTTATGTAACTAGTTTACATAAACTAGCCGAAACGGGTCAAACCATATTGTTTTGACCCCAAAATCCAGAGTGTGGTTATTAAACCCATACAAAACATGTATTCAAACTTGTTGGGTCCAAACCACATTCCATTCACGGTTTTCGCCTTTCACGCGACTAAACCGTAACTATCCTGTGAAACTGACCGGTCTAAGCTACGGCTAAGTTAAAGACCCGTTAGGATTCTAATAGGTTATTTTTAAACCTCCGTTCCAAAATAGGAGACCAGTAAAAGCTATCTGCAATTTATTTCGATTAAGGATTTATACTTGCAAAGGTAAATACTTTTAACTTATTTTCCGTTATACGGGCTTGGGTTACGGTATATAGTATACCGCTTGATCGGGCATCAAGTTCTCCACCGCTTGAGTGGGTAATTGAATAAATTTGATCGGCTCGTTTAAACAGTCTTGTTACTTAAAAGCCTTTGGAGGGTTAATGACCATGTCCCGGATATCCCTGGCATCATTTTACGAAATGGCCACGACCTAAGCGCGGAGTGTAGGCGTACACTCGTCAGTGCATAAATAGTCGCTGTGGTGTGTCTATTCATCTTTAACTCGGACTTGATCCAGGCTACTGACCGCATAAGGAACATGTAATTCGTTCACAAGATTATATATTTAAATAATTCTCCCGAGTTATAAAAGAGTTTGTACCTTGTGCATTCAAATCAATTTTAATAAACATTTTTCAAAAGTGTCGGTTGAATGTATTTACCAGTGTAAACTGACGTATATTCCCAAAAAGACTAAATGCAGGTACTATGCGTAATTGGCTGGATATTCTCCTTAGCATCATAAAGAGTCTCGCAAGCTTAAGATGTCTTTGTCTGTTGAACAAAACTTATATTTTTATTTGATCCCCTGTGGATACATTTTCGACTATTCGTAATACTTTGATATTGCAAACAATGGTTGAAATATAATTATCTTTATGCTTCCGCTGTGCATTCATATATTGTGTGGTTTGACTATATTGTTGCCAACTACGTCACGGTAATCCCCCACCGGGCCCACCGGTGAGATACGTGGAAATCGGGGTGTGACAGGTTGGTATCAGAGCCAACATTGAGTGAATTAAACACTATCCTTATGTGTTTAATCTTAGTGACACAATTGCACATACTTGAGTCTAGACAAGAACATAGGACAAATTCGAATTATTATTCCAGTTTGTCTTTTTATTGTTTATTGTTATTTAATGTTTTGAAAGCAGGAAATATGCCACCAGCAATCAGACGAGGAAGAGGAGGAAAAGGCAAAGGGACGATCATTACTCACAACGATCACGAGGCTGGTCCTTCGAACACGCGAGCTCCTTCCAGTACAAGAAGTGAGGAACCACATAGACGAAGAAGAATCCTCTTTGAACCTGCGAGACATTCCACCTCGCACAGTTCGACACCCTCATACCGTCATTCCTTTGGATCAAACTCAGAAAATGACCCCAATAACCCTCAACCATCATTTATACCTCTCAAACGATCTGCTTCACACCGTTCTTATAGCGATCCTTCACCTTTCTTCGTAGGACAGTGTAACCCGGCGGATTATGTCCAAGGGCCAATAGGGTATAACCCTTTAGGGCCAGAGGATCACTTTTCTGAAGATAATGCCGTGGATATGGACGAGGATACAGATCCCGTCGAGCCTGCAAGGGGTACTCCCAACCATCCAATCGAGATTTCTGATGGGTCATCCTTTCATGGAACACCCTATCAAGGTCCCGACAGTTACCAGGCGAGGTTTGACCAACGTAATTGGTACTTCACACCATCTCATCTCTTCTCGCCTCACGACCAACAGCAACAACAGGATCCTTCCGAGGATTCGCGGTTTGTGGCAGTTACGCCACCGCCACCGCCACCGGTTCAGCCAGTAATTCCAGATCCGCCAAGGCGTAGAAGATCAGGCGCACGGATGTCCACCCGAGGAGGGGAATTCCATTTCAGCACCCCTCGCCACTCGAGTGCGAGTCACTTTCCGTCAGTACCTGAAGAAGAACCACAATTAGGGGAACCTTCTGGTCACCCTGCAGAGGTGAATTCAGCACCAGTTGCACCACCTCCGCCACCATTCGGATATGATAATCCGATACCAGCATATGGCGGCTCCACCGCATACAATCCGTTTGAGCAGCCGACTCACACGCACTACAACTATAACTATGATGCCGATCCATACGTGGTAGCGGCTAATTACAATGCTCTCCATGGAACCTCTTGGAGACCAGATTACTCAGCTCATGGGTATCCAATACCTCCTAGACCTCCGGTTCAGCAACCGTCGCAGCAGCCACGTTTTTCTCCACCGGAGCAAGAAGAAATACTCCACCGTTTAAACCGTGTGGAACGAGACTTCGAACAAGAACGTAAGAGTAATCGTGGATTTCTCAAGGGCCTAGCAAACCTACTAAAAGGGAGGAAGAAACGAGATCATTAGTCTCCTTATGTACTTCTGTATTTACAATTTGGACCCTGCGTGGACTTGTTTTTCTATAAACCTCTGCGTAGCTATTTATTTATTTAAAAAGTCCCGTTTAGGGCAGCGTGTAATCATATTTGAAATTTATGGAATGTTATGTTATAAATTTCATTTTGTTTATTATTATATATGAAATAAATCAAAAACCATTCCTTTTAAATTTAAATCTGCCTAAATAAAGAATCTTAAGAGTGAAACCTAGCCAGGTGTCATTATAAGATCCGGCCAAGATGGTAAGACCTGATTAAAAGATTCAGATTTCCTATTAACCTCTGTAATCATGTTAACGTTCATGGCAGATGCGATTCATTAAAATCGCACGCGTCATTCTTATATAAGAATCCTTTTAAGGATTCCAAAGCCCAAATTAATGATTATAAATCATGGGTTAAATCGTCAATAAAGATGATCACTTATTAAACATCCATTAGTTATGTAGTGCCTACGGGCCAAACTTATTAAACATCCATTAGTGTTGTAGTGCCTACGGGCCAACCTTATAAACATCCATTAGTGATGTAGTGCCTACGAGCCATAATTATTGTCATATAAGACAAAAGGCAGTGGTAGTCTATGACTCCCTGTCAGAAAAGGTAAAAGGACTACGGTTCAATCCTTCATGCCTTGATTCTCTGTAATCCCGGCTTATATTATAAAACGTCCTCGTGACTAGGCTTTTATGCCACTAACAATATTGTTTGTAATCAGGATAAGTTATATTCAAATCCTAAATAAAAAGTGAGTAACAAATTAACCAGATATGGTCTCTGTTTACCATGGTTAATGAATTGCCATAAAAGACAATTCCATAATAAACTCCTAAATAAAACTTTTTTCGTTATCTTCTGTAGCAGATTCAAGTTACAATGGCCAATCCAAATGAGGAGAATAGTCATTCGAAGGTAGATGAATACGATAACGCCCAAGTTCATTTGACGGGCGCAGAATTGAAAGCACTGGTCGACGGTGCTGTTAAGGCAGCCCTGGACCGACAGTATGAAGAGTATACTGAATCCCGGAGCAGAACCATATCTAAACCACACTCAAAGCCAAAAACCCACTCAAAATCTCATAGCAAACCCCCGTCTAAGCCCAAAAAGGACGATGATAATCACTCATCCAATGAAAACAGTTTCCGTCCAGAAAAAGTGTATACTGATGCATCTCGCGCCAGGGGCTGCACCTACAAATATTTCGTATCTTGCAAACCCCGAGACTTCACTGGGGAGAAAGGCACGGTAGATTGCATGACGTAGCTAGACGAGATGGACACCGTGGTGGACATCAGTGGTTGCGCAGAGAAAGATGTGGTAAAGTTTGTTTCACAATCATTCAAGGGCGAGGCCTTGGCTTGGTGGAGGTCGTTGGTTCAGGCCTCGGGGAAGGCTGTTTTATACAGCATGACATGGGAGGAATTCATTTCTCTCATCAAGGAGAATTACTGCCCTCAACACGAGGTTGAAAAGATCGAGACCGACTTTCTGTCGTTGGTTATGACGAACCTTGACTGTCAAGCTTACCTCACGAGCTTCAACACAATGTCCCGGTTGGTTCCGTATCTGGTAACCCCGGAGCCAAAGAGAATAGCTCGTTTTATCGGTGGTTTAGCCCCCGAGATAAAGGCAAGCGTAAAGGCCTCTCGGCCAGCGACCTTTAGATCTGTAGCCGACATATCTTTGTCCCTCACTCTGGATGCGGTCCGACAAAGATCGCTGAGGAACAAAGAGGCTGAGAAGAGAAAGCGTGAAGATGATACTTCACGAAGGTCGAACAAGAAACACCGTGGGAACGGTGACAACAAGAGAGGGTCTGAGTCAAGGAAGGATGGGCAACAGTCTGGTGAAAAGCCCAAGTGCAAGAATTGCAAGAGACATCACTTTGGAAAGTGTAGACTCGAATCAAACTCGCAGACTCAGTCAAAGTCATTTGCTTGCGGGTTATGCAAGTCCAAGGACCACAAGACCGTGGATTGCAAAAAGATAAAGGATGCAACTTGCTACAGTTGTAATAAGAAGGGGCACATTAGGACCAACTGCCCTAAAAATGCCAAGAAGCCTGAAGAGGCCAAGAAGACCAATGCGAGAGTCTTCAGGATGGATGCGAAAGAAGCAGTGCTAGACGATAACGTGATCACAGGTACCTTTCTCGTAAATGATATCTTTGCAAGAGTACTTTTTGATTCGGGCGCTGATAAATCTTTCGTAGATCATAAATTTTGCAAATTGCTGAATATGCCTGTCAAAACCTTAAATGTGAATTATGAGGTAGAGTTAGCAGATGGCACCATAGAAACCGTCTCCACTGTGTTAGATGGATGTGTGATATCCATTAAGAACCACTCTTTTCCTCTATCTCTACTTCCCTTTAAATTGGCCGGTTCTGACATAGTATTGGGTATGGACTGGTTATCTCACAACCAGGCCCAAATCGTCTGCAACAGAAAGCAAGTGGTGATAAAGACTCCGTCTGGTGACTCGCTTACCATTCGGGGAGATACCCAATATGGATTGCCTGAGCAAGTGACTATACTCAAGGCCTCAAAATGTCTAAAGAAGGGTTGTGTCATCTACATGGCACAGGTGATTTTTGATGAGCCTAAACCGAAGATAGAAGACATTCCCGTCATTTCGGAATACCCAAAAGTTTTCCCTGAAGATCTACCTGGTTTGCCACCAGATAGGCAAGTGGAATTCAGGATCGATATCATCCCTGGAGCAGCACCTGTTGCTCGAGCACCTTACCGGCTAGCACCAACCGAAATGAAGGAGTTGAGGACCCAGCTGGATGAACTACTAGCTAAGGGTTTCATCAAACCTAGTTCGTCTCCCTGGGGAGCACCTGTCCTGTTTGTCAAGAAGAAGGACGGATCGATGCGTCTGTGCATCGATTATCGCGAGCTTAATAAGGTCACGATAAAGAATAGATATCCCTTGCCGAGGATCGACGATTTGTTCGATCAGTTACAAGGGTCAAGTTATTTCTCGAAGATTGACTTGAGGTCAGGCTACCATCAGCTGAAAGTCAGAGATGAAGACGTACATAAAACCGCATTTAGGACTCGTTATGGTCATTATGAGTTCCTAGTGATGCCTTTTGGGCTCACTAATGCACCGGCTGCATTCATGGATCTCATGAATCGCGTTTGCAAGCCGTACTTAGACAAATTCGTCATCGTTTTCATCGATGACATTCTTATATACTCTAAGAACCGAGCTGGCCAGGAGAAACACCTTCGCTGTATTCTCAAACTCCTGCATCATGAGAAACTCTATGCCAAATTCTCTAAGTGCGAATTCTGGCTTCGTGAAGTCCAATTTCTAGGACATGTTGTCAGCGAGCGTGGTATCCAAGTGGATCCCGCTAAAGTAGAAGCTGCCATGAATTGGCAAGAGCCAAAGACGCCTACAGAGATTCGTAGTTTCCTGGGGTTAGCAGGATATTACAGGCGTTTCATTGAAAATTTTTCAAGGATTGCTGCGCCCTTAACTTCCTTGACCAAGAAGAAAGTAAAGTTCGTTTGGGGCCCTAAGCAGCAAGAGTCCTTTGATATTCTGAAGCAAAAGTTGAGCAACGCTCCTGTACTGACATTGCCTGAAGGTACCGAAGAGTTCGTAGTTTACTGCGACGCATCACACACTGGCATGGGATGCGTACTTATGCAGAAAGGTAAGGTTATTGCCTATGCTTCGAGACAGTTAAAGGTGCATGAGAAGAATTACACCACCCATGACTTGGAGCTGGGTGCCGTTGTGTTCGCACTAAAACTGTGGAGGCATTATGGTATCAAGTTTGTGATCTATTCGGATCATAAGAGCCTTCAACATCTGTTTAATCAGAAGGAATTAAACATGAGGCAACGCCGTTGGATGGAGACTTTAAATGATTATGATTGTGAAATCAGATATCATCCCGGCAAGGCGAATGTAGTCGCTGATGCCCTGAGTAGAAAGGAAAGGGTGAAACCCATCCGAATCAATGCCAAGAGCATTGAAGTCAAGAATAATTTGATTGAAAGGTTGTTAGCTGCACAGAGAGAAGCTGTGTTGGAAGCTAACTATCCTAAAGAAAAGCTATGAGTAACTGAGGAGCAGTTAACTCTTAGCAAGGACGGAATTTTACGATTGAATGGACGAATATGGGTTCCAATTTATAGAGGACTACGAGATGTGATCCTCCAGGAAGCCCATAGTTCCAAATATTCTGTTCACCCGGGAGCTGATAAGATGCAGGATCTAAAGGAAAATTATTGGTGGATAGGCTTGAAAAAGTCTGTAGCCGCTTATGTAGCCAAATGCCTGACTTGTGCGCAAGTCAAAGCTGAGCATCAAAAGCCGTCTGGCTTGCTACAACAGCCTGAACTTCCCGAATGGAAGTGGGAATGTGTAACTATGGTTTTTATTACCAAGTTACCCAAGACGAGGAAAGGAAATGATACAATATGGGTTATAGTTGACAGACTGACTAAGTCAGCACATTTCTTACCCATCAAGGAGACTTATAGCTCCGACATGTTAGCCCAGTTATACGTTGATAAGATTGTAGCCTTACACGGCATACCTGTGTCTATTATCTCTGACAGGGATACTAGATACACGTCACATTTCTGGAAAAGCTTCCAGCAATCTTTGGGCACACGTTTGAATTTTAGTACGGCTTACCATCCTCAGACAGACGGTCAGAGTGAGCGTACTGTTCAAACGTTGGAAGACATGCTACGTGCATGTGCTATCGATTTGGGTGGTAGTTGGGATAAGAACCTACCATTAATCGAATTCTCCCACAACAATAGCTACCATACCAGCACTTCGGCCAAAATATTTTATAACTTGGGACAATTATTCAAAATAATCTTGTATACAGTTTTACTCATTTGTCGTCCATTAGGGCCGGTTTGTAGGGCCAGACTTAAGTTAACTGACACGCCACAGGTATAATGCCCACAAGGTCGATTCCTTATAGTGGGATACCGGTTTTACATAATGCAACTGTCAGGTGTACGCCTACACCCCGTGCTTAGGTCGTGGCCATTTCATGAATGATGCCAAGGATATCCGGGACATGGTCATTTAACCCCCAAGGGCCATACACCAAATAATACATATCAAACAGGTTATGTAAATACATCAATCACAATACGATTTAAATGACTACATACACCCGACCAAGCGGTACTTTTATAGTACCGTATCCCAAGCCCGTATAGGGAAAATAAGTTAAGGGTATTTACCTGAGCTGAATATAAATTCAATCCCAGCCGTATATCAAATCAGAAAGTACAGATAGCTTTTACTGGGCTCCTAATCTGGAGCGAAGGTTTTTAATAACCTATTAGAATCCTAACGGGTCTTTAATTAAGCTTAGACTTAGACCGGTTAGTTTTCAAAAGGAATACACGGTTCAAACGCATGATGAAGCGAAGACCGGTTTCGAATGTGGTTTTGACCCAACAAGCTTGAATACTTGTTTAATATGGGTAACTTAATCACATTCTGAATATTGAGACAAAAACGATTTGGTTTGACCCGTTTCGGCTTATATATGCAAACTAGTCACATAGGCCGATCCGAACGCGAAACATGCGTAACGGGTAACCATAAGAGTCATGAACATGTTCCATAAGTTAATATGCCTTTGATATGTTGTGATATCAGTAGGATATCTTCCATTATGCCCAAAACGAGTTTAAAACCAATTTATGCCCCGTAGGGGTATTTTGGTCATTTTAAAGGTTATAAAAGAGGTTAAATAGCAGTCTGAGTTATAGGTCTGGTTAAATCAGTAAAAATACTTAATTTATTAAGTTTTATCAGTAGGGTATAACCTATAGGTGAAATTTATCATTTCTAACCATACTATGCTCCGAAGGGGCATTTTGGTAATTTCACATAGGCTTGAAAGGTCAAAACTAGAATTCTGAGTTCAAGACTTTTTCTTACTGCTAAAGTACGAAAGTTTACTTAAAACATCAGTAGGTATCAAGTCTTATACACCTAAAATGGTTTTAATACATACTACGCGCTTGAAACGCGTAAAAACGCTTAAAATGGCGACTTGAGCTATTTCCGGGTTCTTAAAGGGAAGCTGATATTTTTATTATTCCAGAAGGCTCAAAATACTTTATTTATCATATTATACTAATAGAAAAAGATTTGGTATCAAAAGGTTGAGTAAAACTCATTTTATGGCTTAAAGGGTAAAACCGACAACTACCGAATTAAGCTTAGAACTCTGGGTTATGATCAGCCTAAAAATAAATAAAAATCCTTAAAAATCCCAAAATATTATATTACATCAGTGGGTAATAAGTTTGGTATTAAAAATTGGGTTTAGATAGGCTATATGTTAACCATACGGTAAATTTACCGAAAAGCTTCTTAATTACGCTAATGAGCATATCTCCTAATCTAGACCTCAAACTGATGTGAAATTTTATGGACATGCTTATAGATCAGTAATAAAGGTTTTAGTCCTTTCACATCTTCAAAAATCTTGTTTTAACATTAAAGGGCATTATGGTCACATTTAGGCATTATGGAAACATGCGATGGTCTTTAATTCTAAAGAACCAAGTAGTATAACTTTGGGAGGTTATACTCTCATATAACATGATCACAAAGGACCCCAAGGCATAAATAAACTCAAGCTAATTCGGGTCAGAACTGAAAGTCAAAGCAAAGGTCAAACTTTGCGACTTTCGGTTGCGAACCGAGCCTATACTTAGAATTGTCGGGTTGAATCATGCTTAGACATGTTCAACTAATATTTACCAAGTCATTAAATGACAAAACTGATTTTTATAACTTTTATATCATTAGTTATGAATTTTATTTAAACTAACCCATTTGACTTTAATTTGACCCGACAATTAAACTAAGTAAACGTGGTAATTAGGAGGTGCCCTTTAGAGGGTTAAATACCTACCTAATTACGATCACGTAGCCATGTTTGACGCGAACAATGGCTCAACCGATTAAAAGTCAAAGTGTTTATCGATAACGCTTGACTTTTTGGTTTAAACGCTAAACAAATAACTAAGCATGAAAGGAATCACTTACAAAAGTCCAAAGGACTTGAAAGTGGTTCTCAAGAAGCTCAAGACCCTCAAAGAATGCAGAGAAATCAGAGAGCATTTCAAAAATGAGAAGAGGTGCAAGTGAAACCCAAAATCTAAGGGGTATATATAGGTTTTCGAGAGCCGTTAGGATCGTTCATCGATAATCGTGCTTCAATCTCAGCCCTACACTTCATACCCATGGTTTACAAAACAATGGGCAGCCCCTAGATTCGAATATGAGAGTGTGAGAGCAAAACCAAAGCTGATTTCAAAAATCTGGTTGCTGGCACCTCTATACGGACCGTAAGGTCCTTCATACGGTCCGTAAGGGCCTTGGCTGCACATGGGAACTTTCAACAAAAGACAGTTTTGGCCCCTGCACTCCCAAATGTCATTTTTGACACATTTGAGGCCCGTTAAACCATTTTTAAGGCTCTACAATGATGCCTAAGCATAGGGAACATGAAACATGCTCAAAAATATGCCGGATGTCGGTTCGTTTGGTCGTACGGTCCCGTTGTTCGGCTAATTACGACGAAACACGGACGGACGCTAAAAACGATCCAAATTACGCGACGAATGGAATTTTATCAATCCAAACACTAAAATAAATTATTTTTTAGTGCTTACATAAATTTTTGGGTGTCCGTGGATATTCAGAATGCAAGATATGCGTCAAAATGCAAACTTGTGCACTTTTTGACACTTTTAGTCCCTGCATGACATAAAAGTTTATTTTTGCGCACCAAATACCTCTAAGCCTATATCTAAGCTATATTAAGGTTAAATTGAGTATTATAAACTCATGATCATATTCCGGAAGGTCCGATACCTTACGAATTGACATGCTTTTGCAGTTTGACGCTTTTAACCCCTCGCATACGAATATTGTCATAACTTTCTCATACTTCATCGAAACCTTGTGAAATTTTTATCACACATTCTTGTGAGTATAATTAACCATTACAAAGCTTTGGGTTTGCTAAAAGATCACTCAGAGGTATACTTTAAACATGTTGACACATTTAGCCCCTGTAGTTTGTAATTCCTCACTTTCTTTCACAATTAGCTTCGTATGATCCATGATTTATTCGTTTAAGGGTATAAACATCATGTAGGGTTATTGAAAGATATATTTACTCATTGTTAACATTTTGAATCCTTTTACGCACATAGATTTCTTGTTTGTCAACTTTAGTCCTTCTAAATCAATCCTTTGCACGTTTTAAGTCCATGACACGTGTCGATACATTATTGGACATGAATTTTCAAGGTGTTATATCCTCACCCCCTTAAAAGAAATCTCGACCTCGAGATTTACTGAAATAATTGAGGGTACTTTTCCTTCATTGTGGATTCTACCTCCCACGTGTACTCGGGACCTCTACGGGCATCCCATTTAACCTTTACAATAGGCACATGCTTCCTCCGAAGCTTCTTAACCTGTCGATCCTCAATCGACAAAGGTTTCTCCACAAATTTCAAGCTCTCATCTATATGCACATCTGTATGTGGGATGACTAGTGATTCATCAGCTAGGCATTTCTTCAGATTGCAGATGTGGAATACATTATGAATACCACTGAGCTCTTCAGGTAAGTTTAACTTGTAAGCCACTGATCCAACACATTCGATGATCTCGAATGGTCCTATATACCTCGGGCTTAGCTTACCTTTCTTACTAAATCGCATCACTCCCTTCCAGGGTGATACTTTAAGTAGGACCTTATCACCAACCTCAAACTTGAGAGGTTTTCGCCTCTTATCAGCATAACTTTTCTGCCTATCCCTGGCAGCTTTCAGGCGATCACGAATCTGGACAATCTTGTCCGTCGTCTCGAAAACTATTTCAGGTCCTGATAGTTGAGTGTCTCCTATTTCTGCCCAACAGATGGGCGTTCTGCATTTCCTACCATATAATGCCTCAAAAGGCGCAGCCTGAATGCTTGTATGGTAGCTATTATTGTAGGAGAACTCGTCCAATGGCAGGTGCTTATCCCAGCTACCGCCTAAATCAATCACACACGCACGTAGCATGTCTTCCAGGGTTTGAATGGTATGCTCACTTTGCCCATCCGTCTGAGGATGGTAAGCCGTACTGAAATTTAAATGCGTGCCCAAAGACTGTTGGAAACTTTTCCAAAAATGTGACGTGTACCTGGTATCTCTGTCAGAGATAATAGCCACTGGTACTCCATGTAAAGACACAATCTTATCAACATACAGTTGGGCTAACATGTCAGAACTGTAGGTTTCCTTAATGGGTAGGAAATGTGCTGACTTAGTCAGTCTATCTACTATCACCCAAATAGTATCATTTCCTTTATTAGTCTTTGGCAACTTGGTGATGAAATCCATCGTCACCATTTCCCATTTCCAAGTGGGAATTTCAGGCTGTTGTAGCAAACCTGACGGTTTCTGATGTTCAGCTTTGACTTGAGCACACGTCAAGCATTTAGCTACATAGGCAGCTATAGACTTCTTCAAGCCTATCCACCAATAATTCGCCTTTAAATCCTGGTACATCTTATCAGCTCCAGGATGAACGGAATATTTGGAACTGTGGGCTTCCTGGAGGATAACATCCCGAAGTCCTCCATAAATTGGAACCCATATTCGTCCATTCAACCTTAGGATTCCGTCCTTGCCGTAGGATAACTGCTCCTCAGTTACTCCTAGCTTCTCATCAGGATAGTTAGCTTCCAGCACTGCTTCCTTCTGTGCTGCTAACAATCTTTCATTCAAATTATTCTTTATCTCAATGCTCTTAGCATAGATTCTTATAGGCCTTATCCTTTCCTTTCGACTTAAGGCATCAGCAACCACATTTGCCTTGCCTGGATGGTATCTTGTTTCACAATCATAGTCATTTAAAGTTTCCATCCAACGTCGCTGCCTCATATTTAAGTCCTTCTGATTAAACAAATGTTGAAGGCTCTTGTGATCAGAGTAGATTACACATTTTGTTCCATACAGGTAATGCCTCCAAAGCTTTAGTGCAAATACAACGGCACCCAGCTCCAAGTCATGGGTGGTGTAATTCCTTTCGTGCACCTTTAACTGACGTGAAGCATAGGCAATGACCTTGCCTTTCTGCATAAGCACACACCCCATCCCGGTGTGTGATGCATCACAATATACTACAAACTCATCAATTCCATCAGGCAACGTCAGAACAGGAGCGTTGCTCAACTTTTGCTTCAATATATCGAAGGATTCTTGCTGCTTAGGCCCCCAATTGAACTTACTATTCTTGCGAGTCAGCAAAGTCAGGGGTGCTGCAATTCTTGAGAAGTTCTCGATAAATCGTCTGTAGTACCCGGCCAATCCTAAGAAACTGCGAATCTCCGTGGGCGTCTTTGGCTCTTGTCAGTTCATGACAGCTTCAACTTTAGCGGGATCTACTTGGATACCACGCTCACTGACAACATGTCCAAGAAATTGGACTTCACGAATCCAAAATTCACACTTCGAGAACTTGGCATAAAGTTTCTCCTGCTTAAGTAGCTTCAGAATGCAACGGAGGTGCTTCTGATGGTCAGCTTGACTCTTTGAGTATATGAGAATGTCATCGATGAAGACAATGACAAATTTATCCAAGTAAGGCTTGCAGACGCGATTCATGAGATCCATGAATGCGGCAGGTGCATTAGTGAGCCCAAAAGGCATCACTAAGAACTCATAATGACCGTAGCGAGTCCTAAACGCAGTCTTGTGTACGTCTTCATCTTTAACCTTCAATTGATGGTAGCCTGACCTCAAATCAATCTTGGAGAAGTAGCTTGCCCCTTGAAGTTGATCGAATAGATCATCGATCCTGGGCAAAGGGTACCTATTCTTGATAGTAACCTTATTAAGCTCACGGTAATCAATGCATAGACGCATTGATCCATCCTTCTTTTTGACGAATAAAATTGGCACTCCCCATGGAGACGAACTAGGTCTTATAAAACCCTTGGCTAGCAAATCATCTAGCTGCGTCCTCAATTCCTTCATCTCTGTTGGTGCCAACCTATAAGGTGCTCTCGCAACAGGCGCTGCTCCGGGGATGATATCAATTCTGAATTCCACTTGCCTATCTGGTGGCAAACCAGGTAGTTCTTCAGGGAAAACTTCAGGGTATTCAGAAATGACTGGAATATCTCCAATCTTGGGCTTTTGCTCGTCGACCGTTACTTGTGCCATATAAATGACACAACCCTTCTTCATGCACCTAGATGCCTTGAGCATAGGCACTTGCTCAGGCAATCCGTGTTGGGTATCTCCTTGAATGGTAAGTGACTCACCAGACGGAGTCTTAATCACTACTTGCTTCTTGTTGCAGTTGATCTGGGCTTGGTTATGCGATAACCAATCCATGCCCAATACTATATCAAATCCGGCCAATTTCAAAGGAAGCAAGGACAAAGGAAAAGAGTGGTTCCTAAGAGATATAACGCATCCATCTAACATGGTTGAGGCGGTTTCTAAGGTACCATCAGCTAATTCCACCTCATATTTCGCACTTAAGGTTTTAACAGGTATATTCAGCAACTTACAAAACTTGTTATCTATGAACGACTTATCAGCGCCAGAATCAAACAATACTCTAGCATATACATCATTTATGAGGAAAGTACCTGTGATCACGTTGTCGTCCTGAATTGCCTCATGTACGTTCATTTGGAAGACCCTAGCATTGGTCTTCTTGGTTTCCTCAGGCTTCTTGGCGTATTTAGGGCAGTTGGACTTAATGTGCCCTTTCTCGTTGCAGCCGTAGCAGGTAGCATCTTTAATTCTCTTGCAGTCAATAGTCTTGTGCTCTCTAGACTTGCACAACCCACATGCAGGTGGTCCTGATTGAGACTTGGTCTCAAGCCTGCACTTTCCAAAGTGGCGTTTTTGGCAAGTTGAGCACTTTGGCTTTTCCTCTGCTCGCTGACTACCTTTTCCAGACCCAAACTTCTTGGACTCAGGGTTTCCCTTGTGCTTCTTCTCCGACCCTCGTGAGCTATCCTCCTCACGCTTCCTCTTACTCTCTTCAGAGTTCTTGAGCAATCTTAACCTGACCGCATCCAAGGTGAGGGATAGAGATAGATCAGCAACTGATCTAAAAGTAGCAGGTCTCGAAGCCTTAACACTGGCTTTGATTTCTGGGGCTAATCCCCCAATGAAGCGAGCAATCCTTTTGGGTTCTGGTGTCACAAGGTAAGGGACCAATCTGGACATGGTGTTGAAGCTGGTGAGGTAAGCTTGACAATCTAAATTCTGCATCACCAATGATAAGAAATCCGATTCAATCCTTTCCACCTCATGCTGTGGACAATAGTTCTCCTTAATGAGAACAACAAACTGCTCCCATGACATATTGTAGAGCGGGATCTTCCCAGCAGCTTGAATGAGAGACTTCCACCATGCCAGTGCCTCTCCCTTGAATGATTGGGATACATACTTCACTATATCCCTTTCAGCACAACCGCTGATTTCAACTACAGTGTCCATTTCATCTAACCAAGTCATACAATCAATTGCTCCTTTTTCCCCAGTGAAATCCCAGGGTTTGCAGGATACAAAGTACTTATAAGTACAAGACTTGGTACGTGGCTCATCATCGAACACTATCCTCTTATGTGGAACACTGTGTTGGTTTGAGGAATGCTCAACATCCTCTTTCTTAGGTTCATCTTTCTTAGAGGGTGGTTTGCTATGAGCTTTTGAATGAGTCTTACTAACAGACTTAGAATGGGATACCGAAGAAGTTCTACTATACGTCTCACTAACCTCCTTGAATTGCTCCTTTACAGCTTTAGACACAGCTGTATCAATCAGTGTACGGAGCTCGCCTTTGGTTATATTAACCCTATCATCATCGCGGCTTTCCAAAGAATGACTGTTTACTTCCTCCGACCTTGCCATGTAGCTTTAATTGCTACATAAAATTAAATAAAGTCGAGGTTATACGGAAGTTTACACAGTTTTATCGTTTTAAACGATTTATTAACCATGGTTTTTAATACACCTTTTAGTTAATTATTCAGGATAACCCTAAATTATATAATAGCACAAAAGGCCTAGTCACGCAGACAGATTTAATTATTAAACCAGTATTTTATAGAATCGAGGTATTAAGGTTTGAATCAAAGTTCATTTCCTTTTCTTGACAGGGAGTTGCAGGCTACCACTGTCTTTAGTCCCAGAGGACGTTAATTATAGCCCGTGGGCACTTCATCCTTAAGGGATGATTATATAAATAAGGGAATTTAGAACAAACCCTTTTTAATAATGACTTATGTGATTTTATCGAATCACACTTCATCAAGCATATTAACATGCTTTCTGATGTTAACAAGGCTTTGAATCTTTTGAACAGGTCATACCATCTTGGCCATGTCTGAAATGACAATTAGGCTAGGCTTTACCTTTAAGATTCTTTTAACATTAAGCGCAGAGCAATCCTAATTTGAGATGTTAGCAAGGATCTGAATCTAATTGAGGAACTACCATCTTGGCCCTGTCTTAAGGTGACACATGGCTAGGTCTTGTCCTTTTAGATTTTGCCATTTTATCATAATGGTAGATCTTATAAAAAGGAATGATATTATAATAGAAATGGTTGCCCTAAATGGGACTTCTAACCGATACGACTTGCCCATGCAAGGGCTAATCAGAAAATAACAAAGGAAACAAAATATAACGAATTAGGATTAGTCCTATGTTCTTGTCTAGACTCAAGAATGTGCAATTGTGTAACTGAGATTAAACACAAAGGGCTAGTGTTTAATTCACTCAGTGTTGGCTCTGATACCAACCTGTCACACCCCTATTTTCCACGTGTCACCGGTGGGCCCGGTGGGGAGTATCGTGACGTCATTGATATCATCATAGTCAAACAACACAACATATAAATGCACAACGGAAGCAAAAGATATAGATTCATTTCAACTGAATAAATTGTAACGTTTAAATATCACAAAACAGTCGAAACAGATCCACAGGCGGATCAAATAAAAAGGAAAATTGTTCAACAGACTTTGACATCTAAAGCTTGCGAGACTTGAGTACTGATGCCTGGAGTAGCCAGCCTATTACGTCTAGTACCTGCACTTAGCCTTTTTGGAAAATACGTCAGTTTGCACTGGTAAATACAACTTAACTGACTCATTTTGAAAAGAGTTTGAAAATTGATTTAAATGCACTTCGGCCAAAATATTTTATAACTTGGGACAATTATTCAAAATAATCTTGTATACAGTTTTACTCATTTGTCGTCCATTAGGGCCGGTTTGTAGGGGCCGGACTTAAGTTAACTGACACGCCACAGGTATAATGCCCACAAGGTCGATTCCTTATAGTGGGATACCAGTTTTTACATAATGCAACTGTCAGGTGTACGCCTACACCCCGTGCTTAGGTCGTGGCCATTTCATGAATGATGCCAAGGATATCCGGGACATGGTCATTTAACCCCCAAGGGCCATACACCAAATAATACATATCAAACAGGTTATGTAAATACATCAATCACAATACGATTTAAATGACTACATACACCCGACCAAGCGGTACTTTTATGGTACCGTATCCCAAGCCCGTATAGGGAAAATAAGTTAAGGGTATTTACCTGAGCTGAATATAAATTCAATCCCAGCCGTATATCAAATCAGAAAGTACAGATAGCTTTTACTGGGCTCCTAATCTGGAGCGAAGGTTTTTAATAACCTATTAGAATCCTAACGGGTCTTTAATTAAGCTTAGACTTAGACCGGTTAGTTTTCAAAAGGAATACACGGTTCAAACGCATGATGAAGCGAAGACCGGTTTCGAATGTGGTTTTGACCCAACAAGCTTGAATACTTGTTTAATATGGGTAACTTAATCACATTCTGAATATTGAGACAAAAACGATTTGGTTTGACCCGTTTCGGCTTATATATGCAAACTAGTCACATAGGCCGATCCGAACGCGAAACATGCGTAACGGGTTACCATAAGAGTCATGAACATGTTCCATAAGTTAATATGCCTTTGATATGTTGTGATATCAGTAGGATATCTTCCATTATGCCCAAAACGAGTTTAAAACCAATTTATGCCCCGTAGGGGTATTTTGGTCATTTTAAAGGTTATAAAAGAGGTTAAATAGCAGTCTGAGTTATAGGTCTGATTAAATCAGTAAAAATACTTAATTTATTAAGTTTTATCAGTAGGGTATAATCTATAGGTGAAATTTATCATTTCTAACCATACTATGCTCCGAAGGGGCATTTTGGTAATTTCACATAGGCTTGAAAGGTCAAAACTAGAATTCTGAGTTCAAGACTTTTTCTTACTGCTAAAGTACGAAAGTTTACTTAAAACATCAGTAGGTATCAAGTCTTATACACCTAAAATGGTTTTAATACATACTACGCGCTTGAAACGCGTAAAAACGCTTAAAATGGCGACTTGAGCTATTTCCGGGTTCTTAAAGGGAAGCTGATATTTTTATTATTCCAGAAGGCTCAAAATACTTTATTTATCATATTATACTAATAGAAAAAGATTTGGTATCAAAAGGTTGAGTAAAACTCATTTTATGGCTTAAAGGGTAAAACCGACAACTACCGAATTAAGCTTAGAACTCTGGGTTATGATCAGCCTAAAAATAAATAAAAATCCTTAAAAATCCCAAAATATTATATTACATCAGTGGGTAATAAGTTTGGTATTAAAAATTGGGTTTAGATAGGCTATATGTTAACCATACGGTAAATTTACCGAAAAGCTTCTTAATTACGCTAATGAGCATATCTCCTAATCTAGACCTCAAACTGATGTGAAATTTTATGGACATGCTTATAGATCAGTAATAAAGGTTTTAGTCCTTTCACATCTTCAAAAATCTTGTTTTAACATTAAAGGGCATTATGGTCACATTTAGGCATTATGGAAACATGCGATGGTCTTTAATTCTAAAGAACCAAGTAGTATAACTTTGGGAGGTTATACTCTCATATAACATGATCACAAAGGACCCTAAGGCATAAATAAACTCAAGCTAATTCGGGTCAGAACTGAAAGTCAAGGCAAAGGTCAAACTTTGCGACTTTCGGTTGCGAACCGAGCCTATACTTAGAATTGTCGGGTTGAATCATGCTTAGACATGTTCAACTAATATTTACCAAGTCATTAAATGACAAAACTGATTTTTATAACTTTTATATCATTAGTTATGAATTTTATTTAAACTAACCCATTTGACTTTAATTTGACCCGACAATTAAACTAAGTAAACGTGGTAATTAGGAGGTGCCCTTTAGAGGGTTAAATACCTACCTAATTACGATCACGTAGCCATGTTTGACGCGAACAATGGCTCAACCGATTAAAAGTCAAAGTGTTTATCGATAACGCTTGACTTTTTGGTTTAAACGCTAAACAAATAACTAAGCATGAAAGGAATCACTTACAAAAGTCCAAAGGACTTGAAAGTGGTTCTCAAGAAGCTCAAGACCCTCAAAGAATGCAGAGAAATCAGAGAGCAATTCAGAAATGAGAAGAAGTGCAAGTGAAACCCAAAATCTAAGGGGTATATATAGGTTTTCGAGAGCCGTTAGGATCGTTCATCGATAATCGTGCTTCAATCTCAGCCCTACACTTCATACCCATGGTTTACAAAACGATGGGCAGCCCCTAGATTCGAATATGAGAGTGTGAGAGCAAAACCAAAGCTGATTTCAAAAATCTGGTTGCTGGCACCTCTATACGGACCGTAAGGTCCTTCATACGGTCCGTAAGGGCCTTGGCTGCACATGGGAACTTTCAACAAAAGACAGTTTTGGCCCATGCACTCCCAAATGTCATTTTCAACACATTTGTGGCCCGTTAAACCATTTTTAAGGCTCTACAATGATGCCTAAGAATAGGGAACATGAAACATGCTCAAAAATATGCCGGATGTCGGTTCGTTTGGTCGTACGGTCCCGTTGTTTGGCTAATTACGACGAAACACGGACGAACGCTAAAAACGATCCAAATTACGCGACGAATGGAATTTTATCAATCCAAACACTAAAATAAATTATTTTAGTGCTTACATAAATTTTTGGGTGTCCGTGGATATTCAGAATGCAAGATATGCGTGAAAATGCAAACTTGTGCACTTTTTGACACTTTTAGTCCCTGCATGACATAAAAGTTTATTTTTGCGCACCAAACACCTCTAAGCCTATATCTAAGCTATATTAAGGTTAAATTGAGTATTATAAACTCATGATCATATTCCGGAAGGTCCGATACCTTACGAATTGACATACTTTTGCAGTTTGACGCTTTTAACCCCTCGCATACGAATATTGTCATAACTTTCTCATACTTCATCGAAACCTTGTGAAATTTTTATCACACATTCATGTGAGTATAATTAACCATTACAAAGCTTTGGGTTTGCTAAAAGATCACTCAGAGGTATACTTTAAACATGTTGACACATTTAGCCCCTGTAGTTTGTAATTCCTCACTTTCTTTCACAATTAGCTTCGTATGATCCATGATTTATTCGTTTAAGGGCATAAACATCATGTAGAGTTATTGAAAGATATATTTACTCATTGTTAACATTTTGAATCCTTTTACGCACATAGATTTCTTGTTTGTCAACTTTAGTCCTTCTAAATCAATCATTTGCACGTTTTAAGTCCATGACACGTGTCGATACATTATTGGACATGAATTTTCGAGGTGTTACAGTGATGCGTTTCGGTAAGAAAGGCAAACTAAGCCCGAGATACATAGGACCTTTCGAGGTTATCGAACGTGTCGGGTCAGTTGCCTATAAGTTAAACTTACCGGAGGAGCTCAACGGAATTCACAATGTGTTCCACATCTGCAATCTAAAGAAGTGCTTCACTGATGAATCATTGGTGATACCACATACAGATGTGCATATAGATGAGAGCTTAAAATTTGTGGAAAAACCTTTGTCGATTGAAGATCGACAGGTAAAGAAGCTTCGAAGGAAGCATGTACCTATTGTTAAGGTCAAACGGGATGCCCGTAGAGGTCCCGAATTCACGTGGGAGGTTGAAGCCACGATGAAAGAAAAATACCCTTATTTATTTCAGTAAATCTCGGGTCGAAAAGGGCACCCTCTGATTCCCATTTCACAAATGGTCCAGTGGTTTGTTGAATCAAAGGTAGTTATATGTTGGTAATCATGTGGGCTTTAAACCCCTAAAAGGGCACCCTCTGATTCCCATTCTAACTAGTCCGAATGTCGAGTCAAACGTGCTTAGAAAAAGTCAACAGAAATGCCATTTTACGATTTAATGCATAATCAGTAATGTAGATGATGTGTAACCTGTTTAAACACTCATAAAACATGATAATAAGTATATTAACTAGTCTGAGCTTGTTTGACCCGACCATTTACTGTTTTGACCCGGTTCGGAGCCGAAAGTCGCAAAGCTTTGACTTTTGCATTGACTTCAGTTCTGACCCGTTAAAGTATGATTTAGATATGCCTTAGGACTCTCTTAGGACCAGGTTACATGATGGTATAACCCTCTGTGACCGGTTCGTTGTTTGTCCGAGTCTTTTACACATTTCCGTCAAATGCTTAAAAGTTGACCGTAACGCCCTTTTTAATTTAAAACGAGAATTTCGGACATGTGAAAGAACCATAACCTTGGTTACTGATTTCTAAGCATGTCTCTAAAATTTCACGTCAATCCGAGGTCCAGAATAGGGGTTATGCTAAATAGCGCAAATTACGGAAACTTTGTAATTAAATAGCGCAATTAGCATAACGCCTATCTAAACCCAGATTTCGACACCAAACCTTTTACACACTGATGTAAAATAATATTTTGGGATTTTTAAAGACTTTTAAATCATTTTTAACCTGCTCATAACCTGCGGTTATGGCAACGGTTCGGTAAATACCGAATATATACCGTTTTCGGCCATAACTTGAGTTCTACAAGGTCTTTTGACCCGATTCCAGTTGCTACTGATTTTAAATAATAAATAAAGTGTTTTAGACTTTATAAATTGTTCGGGAAACTCAGATTTCCTGTAGAACTCAGAAACCTCTTTTATAATCTTTAAAAAGACCGAAATACCCCTACGGGGCATAATATGAACTTAAACTCGTTACGGGCATTACGGAAGGTATCCTACTGATACCCCAACCTCTTTAAAGTATATTGACTTAAGAAACCAGTGTAGGACTCTTACAGTTACCCGTTGCGCCTTTTGCGCGCACGGTTCGGCTTATGTAACTAGTTTACATAAACTAGCCGAAACGGGTCAAACCATATTGTTTTGACCCCAAAATCCAGAGTGTGGTTATTAAACCCATACAAAACATGTATTCAAACTTGTTGGGTCCAAACCACATTCCATTCACGGTTTTCGCCTTTCACGCGACTAAACCGTAACTATCCTGTGAAACTGACCGGTCTAAGCTACGGCTAAGTTAAAGACCCGTTAGGATTCTAATAGGTTATTTTTAAACCTCTGTTCCAGAATAGGAGACCAGTAAAAGCTATCTGCAATTTATTTCGATTAAGGATTTATACTTGCAAAGGTAAATACTTTTAACTTATTTTCTGTTATACGGGCTTGGGTTACGGTATATAGTATACCGCTTGATCGGGCATCAAGTTCTCCACCGCTTGAGTGGGTAATTGAATAAATTTGATCGGCTCGTTTAAACAGTCTTGTTACTTAAAAGCCTTTGGGGGGTTAATGACCATGTCCCGGATATCCTTGGCATCATTTTATGAAATGGCCACGACCTAAGCGCGGAGTGTAGGTGTACACTCGTCAGTGCATAAATAGTCGCTGTGGTGTGTCTATTGATCTTTAACCTGGACTTGATCCGGGCTACTGAACGCATAAGGAACATGTAATTCGTTCACAAGATTATATATTTAAATAATTCTCCCGAGTTATAAAAGAGTTTGTGCCTTGTGCATTCAAATCAGTTTTAATAAACATTTTTCAAAAGTGTCGGTTGAATGTATTTACCAGTGTAAACTGACGTATATTCCCAAAAAGACTAAATGCAGGTACTATGCGTAATTGGCTGGATATTCTCCTTAGCATCATAAAGAGTCTCGCAAGCTTAAGATGCCTTTGTCTGTTGAACAAAACTTATATTTTTATTTGATCCCCTGTGGATACATTTTCGACTATTCGTAATACTTTGATATTGCAAACAATGGTTGAAATATAATTATCTTTATGCTTCCGCTGTGCATTCATATATTGTGTGGTTTGACTATATTGTTGCCAACTACGTCACGGTAATCCCCCACCGGGCCCAACGGTGAGATACGTGGAAATCGGGGTGTGACAGAGAAATATTATTCTTACTAACTCCCTTCAATTCCACTACCTTATTACCAACCTTGAACTGCATAGTGAGGTTTTTGAAATTCCAAACAATGTCATTAAGTGACTGCAACCATTGTATTCCTAACACCATGTCATAATTTTCCAGGGGCAGAAGTAAGACATCTGTCTTGAACCACACTCCTTGCATGAGCCACTGGAAATCTTGGCATAATTGATTACAATCCAGTTCCTTCCCATTGGCTACTAGTACTTTCATCACATGTACTTCTTTAGTAAAACAGTTCATTCTTAATGCCAATTTGGAATTTGACAAAATTATGAGTAGAACCAGAATCAATCAAAATCTGGATCTGTCTAGTACCTACAGTACCAACCACTCTCATAGTTGAATATGAGCTCACACCAGTCATGGCATAAACAGACAGTTGTGCTGCATTTTCCAGGTCTTCCACCACTTCCTCTTCAATATTACCCCCCATTTCATCATCACCATGTATTTCCAATATGTACAAATGTTTAAATTTGCAGTTATGAGTGGGTGAGTACTTCTCATTACACCAAAAACACTCTCCCTTTGCTCTCTTTTCTTCAGCTATCTTAGCAGGAACCTTCTTAACATTTTTGAGCATCTTATTGTTTGGAGGTGTAGGTAATAAGGCCAAATTATTATTAGTGGTGGCAAAATTCTTGGTGTTAGTATTAACACTTCCTTTACTACTTGTAGGATTCACAGATTGATTCAAAATGGATTTCTTCATATCTTTTTCTCCAAACAGGGTTGTGTAAACTACAGTTTGTTGTTTGGCCATAGGAATAGCATCTCTCATGGTTCTTGGTTTAAAAATCTTGACTAAACATCTAATTTCAGGTTTTAACCCCCCAAGATACAAACTAGCAGCGTATTCATCATTCAATTTGACTCTATTAAGCAAAGAATCAAACTCTTTAGTATATTCAGATAGAGAACCTATTTGATTAAGATTTTTGAGTTCTTCCATAGCATCCTCAGACAACCTTTCAGAAAATCTTGTAATAGCTGACCTGGAATACTCCTCCCATGGAATATCCTCCACATCTCTATCTTGGCTATCTACAAATCCTTGATGCCACTCCAAAGCTGCACCCTCTAAATTGATGACAACATAATGAACCTTTGCATTTTCAGGGGTTTTATCAATTGTGAAGAAGTGGTTGCACCTTATAATCCAACCTTCAACTTCATCCCCATTGAATTTTAGAAAATCCAACCTAGCAGTGCGAACCAATCTCTGTTCTTGATGGTTAATGATTCTTTCATTGCCCAATTTGTTATTGATTTCAGCCATTTGATTGACTAACGAGGTTACACTGATTTGCAATAACCTAATGGCTTCTGAATTTTGGTCTAAAATTGCCTGCTGATTCTCAATCACTGTTGCATTGGTTTGAGCTAATTTTTCTAATTTGTCCATTTCTTGCTGACGAGTAAGCATATACACAATTAGGTCAAAATTGAAACCGGAAAGAACAGTTCCAAGAATCGAATCGACATAATCAAATTGAAGGTATTGATCGAACAAGGACCAATTACTGAATCGAATTGAACGGATTGGATGTCTGATTGAACAATTTTAAGCGAATTTGAACAAGTGGGAATGATTTTTGAACGGAATTTTTGATCGGAACGAGTAATTGTGAACGGAATCTGAGCTTCCGATGAGGATCGTTAGCTCTGATACCAATGTTACGATAAGAAATTGAGAAGAATCGTAGAAGAGGGAAACAGTCAATTCATTATTGCTACTCCAACAACTGATTACAACTAACATATAACAACCACAACTGCTAACTAACTGATCTACCTATTGACCCTCTAACTTTCACACATTTACGGAACTGACCCATACTATAGTTTTTACTACTTTGACATTTTAGTCCCTCATTTATTGAATTACAACAATTAGTACGTAACAATTCTCCAACGCAAATAGCCAATGATTTCGTAGGTACCGCCCAAGCTACAACATAACCGACACCAACAATACTAAGCCATGATTTCCCTTTTTCTGTTTTATAACCTTGTTGAAGTTACAATGTTACATTATAACCAACAGCAACGATACTTAGAGGGTGTTTGGGATTACGTTTTGAAGTGATTATTTGATTATTGCGTTTGTAAAACATAAATAATCTAAAAAAGTGTTTGGATGAAAAAGTGATTATATGCCTCCAAAACGCAGTTTTGGAGAAGCATGTACCTATATGCTTTTCCAAAACGCAACGCAAAATCTATTTTGAAAATACAACATCAAACACCCGCTAAGTCGTATCAAAATATTTGTTAAATTGTTCTCATATAAATTCCCAAATAAAAATCCTTTGAATTGAATGAAACAAATCAAAGTCGTATCATTATCACATACACAAATTATTCTCATTTATTCAACATTGAGCAACCATATCCTTTTATACCCCACCACCATCCCCGTAATCACATGAAACACCAAGTTGTCTTCCACTCCATGCTCTAGACACCATCTTTTTATCGAACCAAATCATCAAGATCTTCAATTCTTTATTACCCTCTTCAAGATCTGTAAGATTCTTATTCACTTCGATCTGCTTTTCTTGTCATCGACAACTTAATCGAATCAACCCAATTAATATCTTTTATCTGATTTAGAACTATACCCTGTTCGGAGCTTGGCTAATTATGCTGTTAATTTGTACAAGATCTTAAAGATGTTAATCTATGATCATGATTTCTCTTTAGTTGTTTGTGTTGAAGTAGTAGTAGAATGTTCTAAAAGTTTAGATCTTGACCAACTTTTTTGCTGCCTATAAGGTGTTTGATGAAATGCTTAGTGTTAGATTGCTTATCATCTTACTTTATGAGTTTATGTCCATTGCTTATAATCTAAAGGACTTCATTTTTGTTTGATTTGTCATGTATATATCAAAGATCATAGCTTTAGGTGACACCATTTTGATTTTTGTAATAGATATTGCAGTTTAATCATGGCATCTAAAGGTAATCCTGGAGACAATAGAACCAGGAGATCGTTTTCGATATTTATAGTGGTTGGTTTATGTTGCTTCTTTTATCTACTTGGTGCATGGCAAAAAAGCGGTTTCGGTAAGGGCGACAGCATAGCTCAAGAAGTAACAAAAAGCGCTGATTGTAGCGTTCTTTCGAATCTTAATGTCGAGACTCACCATGGTAACGGAATGAAGAAAACCAACGATTCACCTGAAAATAAGGTTTTCCAACCTTGTGATGACCGTTTTGTTGATTATACGCCCTGTCATGATCAAATGCGTGCAATGACTTTCCCTAGAGAAAACATGAATTACAGGGAAAGACATTGTCCTCCCGAAAACGAGAAATTACACTGTCTTATTCCCGCACCGAAAGGGTATGTGACGCCGTTTCCATGGCCCAAAAGCCGTGATTATGTCCCCTTTGCAAATGCACCGTATAAAAGCTTGACAGTTGAAAAGGCGATTCAAAACTGGATCCAATATGAAGGCGATGTTTTTAGGTTTCCCGGTGGTGGTACACAGTTTCCTCATGGGGCAGATGCATATATCGATCAACTGGCTTCTGTTATCCCAATTAAGAATGGAATGGTTAGAACGGCATTGGACACTGGATGTGGTGTAAGTTGACTTTCTTTTCGTTTATCTATCTGTTTGTTAGGCTTGTAAACGAACCGGACGTTCATGAACTATTCGGTGGGAAGTTCGTTTATGTTTGTTTATTTTAATAAACGCACGAACATGAACAATTTTTTTGTTCATTTAATTAAACGAACAAACATGAACACACGTTTTTTTCGTTCATTTATGTTCATGAATGTTCGTTTAAATTTTAATAAATACATAAGTAGTTACAGTTATATGAATATAAACGTTAAACGGGATTTCTAACTACTTATATAAAAATAGCTATTAGTAATTGGGCTTTCGAATTGAACCTATCGTAACTAATCACTAATTTATATAAAGGAAACTACTTTATGTTCGTTTATGTTTGGTCAGTTATGTTCATTAAATTATGTTCGTATAAGTTTATTTGTTTATGTTCGTTTAGGTTTTAAATGAACGAACATAAACGGACATGAACATGCTCATTTTCTTAATAAACGGACATGAACAAAAAATTGTGTTCGATTATATGTTCGTGTTCGGTTAAAATTAAATGAACAAACACGAACAGACCCGTGTTCGTGTTCGTTCGGTTCCTTTACAGGCCTAATGTTTGTTATTGTTTTTTAGTGTGTTAAATTTACATTCATATAGGTTGCAAGTTGGGGTGCGTATTTGTTTAAAAGAAACGTGATTGCCATGTCATTTGCACCAAGAGACTCCCATGAAGCACAAGTCCAATTTGCTCTCGAAAGAGGTGTTCCCGCAATCATTGGCGTTCTCGGAACTATAAAGCTTCCGTACCCTTCTAGATCTTTCGACATGGCTCATTGTTCACGCTGCTTGATACCATGGGGCGGAAATAGTAACGTCTTTATCTTAGATAATGGTATTAAAGACTTGTACTATAAACTATAAATAACTAAAATATGATTCTTTTTGTTAGGTGGAAAGTACATGATGGAAGTTGATAGAGTCTTGCGACCCGGGGGCTATTGGGTTCTTTCCGGTCCACCGATTAATTGGCGGGCTAATTATAAATCATGGCAGCGCCCGAAAGACGAACTTGAAGAAGAACAGAGGAATATTGAAGAAACCGCTAAACTTCTATGTTGGGAGAAAAAATATGAAAAAGGCGAAACCGCAATTTGGAGGAAACGAGTAAATAAATCCTATTGTCAAGAACGCGATTCTCGTGTAACCATGTGTAAATCCACAAATCCCGATGATGTCTGGTATGTAATCTGATACTAAGTTCATGTTTTCGACCTTAAATAAATGAGTAACGTTCAAATGCCCATGTGCCCGTAGGTACAAGGAGATGGAAGCTTGTGTGACACCGTATCCCGAGACAGACAATGCAGACGATGTTTCTGGCGGTGAATTAAAACCGTTTCCCGAAAGATTAAATGATGTTCCACCTAGGGTTAGTAGTGGGTCGGTTCCTGGAACCACGGTTGAGTTATTCCAAGAAGACAATAAGTTATGGCAGAAACATCTGAATGCTTACAAAAGGGTGAATAAGATCATTGACTCAGGGCGTTATCGTAATATCATGGATATGAATGCGGGTCTTGGCAGTTTTGCTGCTGCAATCGAGTCTTCAAAATCATGGGTTATGAACGTGATGCCAACGATAGCTAAAAAGGACACTCTTGGTGTGATTTTTGAGCGCGGTTTAATCGGCATTTACCATGACTGGTAATATCTTGAAATCTTTTTACTTAGGCCATGTGTAGTCATAAAGCCCTTTTGTGGGCGTTATGCGACACGTGTCGTGCCACGTCACACAGGGGCTTTATGGGGCGTTATGTCACTAGAGCCCGTAGTCATAAAGCCCCTACCTCATCATAACCAAAGTGTAAAATGCAGGGACCAAAGTGTAAAATGCAGGGACCAAAGTGTTTTAATGCAGGGACCAAAGTGTAAAATGCAGGGACCAAAGTGGAAAATGGAAACAATCAAAACGCCGTGAAAAAACTCGCGCCCTCCCCCCATTTTCATTTATAGCGCCCTCATAAAGCCCCCCGTAATGGTGTTCAAGGGCCTTATGGGGCTTTATGAGGTGAGATGGCGCCCCACTACACAAGGCCTTATAGTTGTTAAACTTAAAGTTTTCCCCTTAATACCCTTTATCTTGCTTTAGGTGTGAAGCCTTCTCGACGTACCCGAGGACGTATGATCTAATACACGCGAACGGTCTTTTCAGCTTGTACAAAGACAAGTAAGTTATTTATACATCAAAGTTTCTTATGTCGTAAAAATCAACTTTTTCGTATCTAAATGAAGACATGCATGTAGGTGTAGTTATGAAGACATTCTTATAGAAATGGATAGAATTTTACGGCCTGAGGGTACCGTAATAATACGTGACAGTGAGAAAGAAATTATGAAGGTGAAAAGCATTGTTTCTGGAATGCGATGGAGCACGAAGATGGTGGATCATGAAGATGGTCCACTTGTTCCTGAGAAGATACTGTTTGCCGTTAAACAGTATTGGGTTGCGGGTGAAAACAACTCAACGTCTTCTAGATGATCGTGGAAGATAACAATGAAGGGTGCAACATGTGTAAGATAGTGTTGTTTTAATCTTAATTAGTTGTGCCGAAATACTTGATTTAGTTTGAGCTTTAGTGGTGACTGGTGAGTTTAGTATAAAGTTGATCCAAGAGTTTTTGAAGACCATAGTTGTCCTGTGTATTTTACTCTCTTATAAGTTATATAAACTCTTCAACAGTTTTGATTTTACTCATTATAAATGTTAGACATGGTTGCAGTTATTCCTTCTCTTTCCTCAGTTCGAAACACCCCCCAAAGTTGTTTAGTGCAGGAGATTAGCTTGACCACTTAACCACTTGAGTTTTCATCTTTCTTCTTTAGAACGATGACACACATACTCTCTAAGTCTACACCACCTAAAATCAACGGAAATACCATTAATGAGGTTTGACCCTCACCGCTTGGTTGAGAGGAATTCACCAATATCAGTTAGCCGAAGGACTCTTGTAGAGTTTTAATCTTTCTATTTCTCAACCAGTGTATTAATTTTAGGCATTATCTTTATTTTAGTCCTCATTTGGCATATTATTTGGCCTACAAATTTATAAAATCATCACCCCAACATAATAATAAAAATTATAAAACTAACAATAAATCACTTCGATAAATCATTATTTAAAATAAATATCCTAACTGGATTGACACATGTTACATACAAACAAACATTTATAGCTTCTTGACATGAATAAAAACTAATCATTGTTTGTATGGCATGGTTGACCTTGTGAGTTGTGACACAAGTCTTAACTAATATCAAAGCGCTATTGTAGTGTTTTAGGGTGAAAGGGGTGGGAGCGGTGAAGCAAGCGGCAAACGGTTTTACCGCAAGGGAACACCGTTGCCACGGGCAAGTCACCGCGCGGTGATGATTGTATCGGTGACTACTCACCGCACCTTCACTTGACCGTTTAGAGAATTATAGCCTTGGAATTGGTAGGTGGGCAACGGCTTTGTAGCCGTTTTTATATAAAAAAAATTAATTTCATATTTTTACACTATATAAACCCAACCCAATTTAAACCAAATTCTCATCAACCCATTTTCTCATTTCTCCAAAACTAATCTCTACCCTATTTTATAAAATGGCGGAAGAAATACCATTGTTTTTTCCACCCGATAGCAGTGACGACGAGTTAGCTTCAACCGATAGTAGCATAATTTTTTTTTTTTCCAAAATCTCATCGAGCAAGCTGAACTACAAGACATGGGCACATCTAGCAAGAAACATTTTGTTCGTCGTGATCGTGAGAGTGGCCACGAAACCCTTATGGCGGATTATTAAATGTAATTTTAATTATTTTTAATTTAATGTAATGTTTTTTTTTAAATTTATTGTACTTTTATTTTGTTAAAAATATGTTTTATTTATTAATTAATAGTTTATAAAAAAGGAAAAAAAGATGGTTTACCTCTACCAAGAGTGGTGACCACCCCTTATGTTTTTGGATAAGATGAGACTTACGCTCTGTTCCCGAGTTTAAGTTAAGGGGAGAAAAGAAATGATTCTCTCATTTTCTTTTCTCTTCTCTCCGTTTCTTTCCAAATTGGAAAGATTAAATTTAGGCAAAAAACCTCTCATTTTCTCTTCTCTTCTCTCCTTTAATGAAACTCTCGAACACAACTAAAAATTATTTCCTTCCAAATCATTTCTTTTCTCTCATTTAATGAAACTCAGGAACACAGTGTTAAAGAGGATAGTTGACATGACAATAGATGATTGAGTGGGTGTAAAGTTTACCCCTTCCTATAAGATGATCACCCCTTTCACCCTTACCCTTACTTAAGCCCCTTTCACCCTTAAGCTTAGTTCCAGAGAATATAATAAATAGTTGATGATGGATGGTGCGAGAAGAGATTGATATTAATATGACTACGAGTCTACCACGTTTCTAGAGAAAACATCATACATGTCAATAGACTCATATATTCAAACAAAATCTAAAGGTACTCTAATGACCTTAATTAACTTTTAAAAATATATCTCAACCTTAATGTGAGAAGTGAAACTCAATTAAATAATAAGAACAGGTAAAAATACTTGTAAAAACAATTTATTGTTAGAATTTGTTCATACAAATAAGAGATGAGTTGCAAGTCGTGTTAAAGATATGTTCTAGAACAAACTTTATACATTTACATATTAGTACGAGCTTTTTGAAAGACACCTAAACAGAAGCTTTACGGTGGCTTTAGGCTTCAGATAATTAGAAAGAAAACAAGGAGATTGTTTGTGATTTTGATTGATTGTATGATGATTAGGGTTTGTACAATAGCATCTGTACTATTTAGAAATGTACATAAACTACCGTAGACCAAAAGCATTTACATTGTGACCATTGACCAAATATAGAGTTTGATATTCCTTCTCAAGCTTAGGGCGGGAAGCGACCTACAACTTGGAATGTAAGTACAAAAATCTTTGTGTTGACAATCAGTGGCGGACCCAGGATTTTTTTTCAATGGGGTCCACTTTTTTTCGGTGTTCAAATTTTCGACAAACAAGAGTTAAAATTTTCGGGTCGTCGTCGTTTGGGTCGGGTCGGGTTGGGTCAGAATGAGGAACATAATAAAATATAATACCATAACAAAATTATATAACCATTACTCATTAGAAAACACATAATAAACATACTATGTCTTTGGAAACAAAAAAAAAAGCTTACAAACTTTTAGAGTTGTTCCCGACGAGTTTTCATCTTTTGAAAACGATCCATTACATCGTCGGCCGAAACATTGGCAAGAAGGTCTCGTTCGATATATCACGAGACTCATCAACTAATATAGAAAACACATCATCGGCTAGTTCTTCAAAAATCTGTTTTAACACTTCTTGTGCAAAGCAATTACAAATATCTTTCTGAATTTTTGGAGACGTCATTTGGTTATTCCCCGGAGCATTTCCTAATATAACCTTACCAATGGACTCGTTCAACTCTCCCAATAGTTTTAAAAATTCCAAGAAATGTCCTTTATAACTTGAACTCTCAGACTCATCATGACCGCGAAACGGTAATGCACCGTTCAATAAAGCTTTAGCAAGAATAACTGATGTGCTTAATCGGATTCTATACTCGATTCTGTGTTTTTGGCTAGGTTGAAAGGCACTACTAATAGATTGTTTTGGTTTACGCAAATCGTCACATTTTTGAAGTGCTTTGTTGTGAAAACTATTCGGCTTACCACCTACATGAATACCCAATCTATCTTTTTTATTCCAACCATTGTATCCGTCGGTCACAAATGCATCTTTTTGACCACTTTCTTTTCTTTGAACAAGTAGCAAACCAAGCAAAATACGGCATCCAATTTTACACTATATTCTAACCAACATCCAAATTCCTTAAACCAATCGGGATTAAATTGTCTCATTCTACCACCAATATCTCGTTTTGGAAAAACATGACCTTGCGGTTGACATGGACCTTTATTCAAATACGCCCGTCTAATTTCATCTCTTTGGTTAACGTCATAAGACAATATTGGTTTTCGTTCGGCGGGATCCCATGGAAGGTCTTCCAAATCAATTCTCATACGATTATTACTCGAAGAAGATGAGACATGAAACTTTCTTTTTAATGATTCTTGCATAATTTGGCCTATAATTCAAGTGTTAAGATGATAAGCAACTATATAAATAACAAAATTCAATTATGAGACATGAACTTTGTAACAGAGAAGTAAAAAAATTCATATCAAACCCTAAACAACTAGATATGTACCAAAGTTCCTTAAACAATTTGGCCTATAATTCAGATATAAACAAAGATTCATAGCAAAAAAAAGCCTTAAACAACTAGATATAAACCAAAATTCAAGTTAGAGATTAAAAAAAAATTCTTACCAGTACTTCTGAACAGAGAAGTATAAAATATTCATAGCAAACCCTAAAGAACTAGATATATACCAAAATTCCTTAAACAATTTGGCCTATAATTCAGATATAAACAAAGATTCATAGCAAAAAAAGGCCTTAAACAACTAGATATAAACCAAAATTCAAGTTAGAGAATAAAAAAAATTCTTACCAGTGGAGGCGGATAGGGATAGGGCGGCGGAGAGGGGGGAAAAAGGAGGAGCCGGCGGTGGGAGGCCGGAGGCGGAGGAGGGAGGCCGGAGGAAGGTGGAGGGGTTTCTTGAATAGGGATGGTAATACAGAGCGTCTTTTGGTCTCTTTATGATCTGATTATCTTTTAGTTGCTTTGAAAGGATTAGAATGCCTAATATTAAAATCAGATTTAAAAAAAAAAAACACAAAAAAACGAGAGTAGCATGAATCGAACTGGGATCTTTTGTGTGTAAAGAAAGGGTTTTACCAATGCACCAAACTCAAACTTATTGTTATGGGGTCCAACTAAATTATTTTATGGGGTCCATAGAAAATTTTCTATACCGCTTCTACTATTTTTTTAAAAAAGATTGGGGTCCGGGGACCCCGTTCGGATTAACGTGGGTCCGCCCCTGTTGACAATGATTTGGTGAAGACGTGTATGATTTCATCTCTAGTAGATATGAATTGCACACATAGTTTTCCTTGAACAACCTTTTCACGAACAAAATAAAAATCAACTTCAACATGCTTTATTTGTGCGTAAAAGACTAGATCAAAAGCGAGATAGGTTGCACCCAAATTATAACACAAGAAAGTTGGAGCAAATGTTGTGTATGGCCCAAGTTCCTTCAATAAAGCCTGTAATCAAGTTAATTTGGCTACAATATCAAATTTAGCTTTGTTTTCGGTCTATGTAGATGACCGAGATATTGTTTTCTGTTTTTGTGATCTAGGAGATGAGGTTAGAACCCCATGCATATAGCCCCCCACCCCCACCCCCACCCCCACCCCCACCCCCCGCTTGCATAGATTGAAGATGAGAGCCCGAGTTGTGAGTAATAAGTAACCCATGATCGCTTATGGCCTTTAGATATCGGAGTATGCGTTTGGAACCGAAGGAAGCATGCATGTATTAACACATTTTGATTGCAACAAATGTGATGTCCGATCTAGATAAGGTGGCATATTGTAGAGGCCCAGTCAGAGATGACGGTATTTGAATGTATTCGTGATATGAGGACTATCTCCAAAGAGACAGGAACTACGAGATGTTCATAGGGGATGCCTCTGGTTTATAGTCTGCAAAGCCAGCTCATCGAAGGAGCTCAGATATGTACTTATTTTGTGAAAGAAGAATATATTTGCCTTTGGGAACACGTTCAATCCCTCGAAAGTAATCAAGTGTACCAAGATCTTTAAAAACATAAGTGATGGTACCGTATAGAAGAGTTTTCCTATTTTTCTAAGTGTAGAGGGAAGGATCAATTTGTAACCATGAAACCCCAAAGATTGAAGAGCTTATGAAAGACAATGAAACCAAGCATGTGGAGTTTTTTTAGGTCGTAGAATGACTTGTGTAACAGACAAACGTGATCCGAATCCTTGTGGTTATTTAAGGTAGACTGTCTCAGTAAGATCACCATGTATAAAGACATTTTTAACATCGAGTTTACGAAGTGGTCATTGCTTTATAACAACAAGAGAGTGAACCACTCGAATGATAGTGGACTTGACAACAAGGCTGGAGGTTTCAACAAAGTCAATACCATGTTGCTGCCTAAACCCTTTAGCTACAAGGCGTCTGTAGCGTGTAACAATGCCATGTTGATATGTCTTTATCATGTAAACCCACTCGCAATCAATAACGTTAGTTTTAGCAACATGAAGAACGAGAGTCCAACTACCATTTTTTACATGTGCTTTGAATTCCTCGGCATGGCTTGACGCCACTCCGGATGTTGGGTTGTGATGGTAAAAGAAGTGGGTTTGACATGGATTCGTGAAGATATGGAGACATGATAAGTTAGACTATATGTGACACTAGGCTTTGGGATTTGTTGAAGGTTTGGAGGACATTGGTGAGGAGAAGGAGGATTAGGTAGAGGAGATTGTCAGTTGGATGAAGAAATGAAGAAATGGAAGGAGGACAAACAATAGGAGATGGAGGAGTGTTTTGTTATGTAGGAAAAGTGTTGGGTTGTGTATAAGGATAAAAAGGAGGAGAGGGCTGATAAGGAATGTATTCGGGTAGAGTTGTGAAGTCAGAATATAATGTGTACGTGTTGGAAGAAAGACTAACGGCATGAGTGTTTCGTCATAAAGTTAGAAAATGGAAGTTTTCTTCTAGAAATATAACATGTCTAGCAATATATAGGCGATCTATTGTATGAATAAGACATCTATAGCCATGATGCTTGGGACTGTATCAAAGAAAGACACAAGAGGTGGAACAAAAATATATTTTGTGAGGATTGTATGGTCGTAGATATGGAAAACATTGGCAAGCAAACACACAAAGGAAAGAGTAGGCGGGATATCAGTGGAAGAGATGTTCAAAGAGAGATTTGTTGGATGATATGTGAGAAGGCATGTGATTAATAAGAGAGACAATAGCATAAAACGCAAAGCACCAAAACTAAGGATTGGGAAAAGGGTAAGGCTAATTTCAACAACATGGCGCTGATGGCATTTGACAAAGCCGTTTTTTCTCACTCATGTGAGGGCATGATAACCGATGAACGATTCCAAGAGATGTACAAAAGTTGGCCTAAGGCCAAAATTCACCACCCAATCCGTTTGAACTCGTTTTACTCTGGTCCTAAATTGTCGTTCAACCATGTGAAAAAAGTTTGTAAATGTGTTCTAAACATCTGAATTTTGAGTTAAAGTAAAAACTCGACATGTAATAGGAAAAATGATCAACACAAAGCATGAATTATCGGTGACCACCAGAGGTCAACACATGCGTATGATCCCAAATGTCACAGTATATTAAATCAAAGTAACCTAAACTACAAAAATTGGAATTAGATAAATGTAACTTGGCATATTTCCTCAAGTAACAAATAGTACATGAAATGGATAGTGCTATGTGGATGACCAACCCTCCTGTGCCAAATGGTAGAATACACTCGTGTAGTATAGAATGCAATCTTAAAGCTGGTGTGAAGATGAGAAAGGCGAAGTGTGTAAAGACCATGCTCATTGGGACCAATGAGGAGGATAATGCGTGTAGACTCATTCTTCAAAACAACAAAAAATAGTGAAATTCAAATAAATTGTTATCTAAGCAAAAATTTTGGACAAATAAAAGATTCTTTTTAAATTCTGGAACATGTAGAACATCATATACGTTAAAGAATTTGCGTGAGTAATGAATTTGGGAAGGACCAATATGAAGAATAAGAAGAACTTTACCATTATCAACATTAAGAAAATCATTACCATGATATGATGTTGAATTGTCAAGACTTTCCAAATCCGATGTGACATGGCAATTGGCTCCTATATTTGGGTACCATGTGGAGCATGTTAAGGAACATGGTTGAGATGGTAGATCTACATAGTTGGCATGTGGATGGTCGCAGATAGTTGACCCTTTCCACATCTGTTGCAAGTTCCATACACTGTATTTTGTGCGGATGCCTAAGAGAATTGATTGCGGATATTATTGTGACCATGAACTATGTTGTTGTTGTTGTTGTTGTAAGCACCACGATAGGATCCTCATCCTCTTGTAAAGCCACCCCGATAGTTGGGAGGGCGAGCACTGTAAAAAGCCCAAGGAGAATGTGGAGAATTTTAAATATCTGTTGTGAGTTTGCTGAGAAGCCATTTTTTGAAGAGTCGAAAGTGGTTGTGGCGACTAAGAAGATGTAATAGCAAGAAAGGCATTAATTGTAGCTTATTGTGGAGGCTTTCTTACCATGTAGTCATGATCACTTAGAAGACAATAAAGCTCATTGAATGCCGGAGGATATGAGCGAACAAGTAAACTAGTTTTGAGACTAGAGTTCTCCTTGTGAAGATTAAAGATCGCATAAAGAACAAGATCCTTATCCTGAACTGGCTTGCCAATGTTGGTTAAGTCATTAGTGTAACACCCCGAAAATATTAAAATTATATATGTGTGTATACATGTATAATAATAATAATATTAATAATAAAATAGTGAAAAATAAAACTAGGAATAACTAACCTAGTTAAAATTATGTTATCGAAAGATGGGGAATCAAGGGATTTTAACCATTTTATATATCTTAAAACTAGAAGGACTAATTTTGACATACTTGAAACTAATTGTTTTAAAACAAAGGATAAATACAAAACACACACTTGTGTGTGTTCTGTATTCGACTAAAACCACAGGGAAGCAGAGAACCCATTATCTAAAACCCTAATCATTAATTTCTCTCAAAAATCAAAGAAGGAAGTTGATTAAAGATCAAATCCAAGTCAATTAAGTGATTACTATACATAGGGAATCACAACGTATGCCTAATTCTGATATTTGATGATGTTTTGAATGGTTATGAATTCTCATAATTTAAATTCTTGAATGAAAGTTTGATGTTATGCATAATTGATGTGACTACAAGTCTAGGAACTAGATAAGAATTTAGTGATTTTGTGTCATAATTTATTGAATTAATGAATTATCATATGTGTATTATATGGGTTTTTGAGTAAAAGGATGAACACTTGGATGATAGTGATAAATTGATGTTATTTGATGGTTAGTACACAATTCTAGATGTTCTTTATGTATATGAGACATCTAATTTAGAATATGATGAATTAACATGCTTAAAAATACTTATCATGAACTTGTTATATTAGTATACTAATTTCGCCCACAAGATGTTCGACAAAATGCTTAAATGAACTTGAATTAAGTGAGAAATATGAAAGAATCACTTAGTTGATTAGCTAGAAGCATTGTGTGTCGAATATTTAAATATGAGTTCTAAGCGATATGTACGAATTGAATTCTATAGGCAATTTGGGTGGATCCTCAAGTAATCAAGGCGGGGCGGATAATCGTCTAAATGGAAAGCTTTGAAAGGTACGCGGCTATATGCTTCGTAGATTGTCATTAATGTTCTTATGTTTATTTACGATAAATGATAAGTGAAATGTTATGAAGTTTGGTTAACATTAAAAACAGTGGATTCCGTATGAATAAACCAAACGGATTAATTAAAGTCTAACGATAATTTAGGATGTATATATAAAGTGATGGATTTCACTATATTGGACAATCGGGTCAAAATGACTCGAATAACAAATGTTTGGTAGCACAAAAGCGATGGACTTCGCTAGTAAAACCAAACGGGTCAAAACAACTAAAGTTATGATATTTTGGTTGTATAAAAGCGATGGACATCGCTAAAAAGACCGAATGGGTCAATTGTGAGTCTTGATGCAAACCGGAAAGGTTTCATACTAAATGACTCTAAAACCATACCCGGCTATGGGTAAAAAGTCATAATATGCATTATCCGATGAGTAGGGATACTGCGGAAAGTGTGTTTTCCCTAGAAAGTCTAGAAAGCGATCTGGGTCATCCAATGGGTGTGTTTAATGGTTAAGATGAAGTCAATGGCAATCTTGTAACTTTTTAGTTTATTTAATTCATTGTTTTAAATGACTAGGGGCAATTTTGTCAATATATCGTGTTTTAAATCGATTAGATAACCGTCAGTCAAACCAAGTCCCTAATTTCAAGCGATTTTCCCCCTCTCTCTCTAAACCCATCTTCAAAACCCCAATCCCTACAAAAAATAACTACAATCATGGAAGAAGATAACTTTAGAAAGGATGGAGAGCACCGGATCAAATTAAAACACTTCTCCATCTCCACCATCTCCGAGTTCATCATCACCATTCAAATAATGTTCGTATCATCTCCGTTTTCTTGACGATGTGTTTTAACAGCAAGCAAATTAATACAGTTGTGTTTTAGAAGTAAGCAGACTCATACAGTTATGTTTTAGCATTCAGATTCATACAGTTGTGTTTTAACAGCAAGCAGATTCATACGCTGTGTTTTACCATCCATGCTGGTAATGCTGGAGGATTTCTTGACGCTGTGTTTTAACAGCAAGCAGATTACAAAACAGTAATCTGTCAATTACAAAACCACCTTTATATTATGGGATCTATAAAAAAATTGACTTTATCCCTGTAAACTGTTAAAACACAGCACCAAGAACATGCTGATAATTTCCAGTAATCTTCTGAATAATGGAATATGCGATTAGTTTAGATTTCGAAAACAAATTTTTCAGAAAATCATGGAGAAAAATGGTTACAAAATATGGACATGGATAGTTAGTTAATGAAGATAAATTCCAAAAATAAAAATAGAATGTGAAAGTACACAATTGCCCTTCTAGTTAAAAATCTTCAATGCCACATGTCTCATTCTGATTGCTTCCTAGACTTTCTAGGAAAAACCCACTTTCTACCCAACTCCTACTCTTATCCGATAATAGGAAATGCAGGTCTAAAGTCAAAAATTCAGGTTGAGTATGACTAAAATTTCAAATATTCCATAGAAAGGAAATTGTAAAAATGAAGGTTCGACTAGTTGTAGTCGAATGGGTCAAATAAGTATCGTACTTATTCCCTAACGGACGCATAAAGTTATGATTAACGCCTTATGGATAGGAAATATTCATTGTTGTAATGTTAGTGTAAAAATGAAAGTTATTTTGAAAATAGTGATGTTTAAAAACATAAACGGGTCAAAATAAGTCGAAATTATTATAATCCGAGTGCTTAAATTTAAGAAATTTGTTCATTCAGATGTTGGATTTTGTTTTTATATTATAGAGGATTGAATTACGATCACGTAGGAAGAAACGTGACTCAATTCGGATCAATAACGAGTAAGTTATGGTAGTTTTCATAACAACTAGTTGAGCTGAATAAATGCAGGTTTTCATTAGAAACCTTCTGTCGAAACCGGATCCTCGCGTCACGCGACAACAAGGAAGAAACCCGTCGTGCTACGCGACGACGCTCGCGGCCCGCGACCGAGTTAGTCTTGCCCTGTCGCGCCCTGCGACAGCTTAAAATGGCTGCATTTGTGTTGTTGTTTGTTGTTTGATCCTTGGGAATTCATATAAACATGTTTTAATTCTCATAACTAGCAAGTTTGAGTGTTTTGATTATAGGTAATTAACGCCAATATGCGGATGACGATCATGCGATGAAAGAACCGAACACACAAATCAACGAAGCTTCCGCTATTATATTAGTCGTTTTTGTCACAAAACTTGTATAATCATCTTTTGAATTTTTTAAACCTTTGTAAATATCGTTTGAAGGATTTGAACTTTATGTAAACGTTGTTTCATCAATGTTTTTGAAAAATAACGCTTAAAATGCACTATATATTATATCAAATATTCAATAAATGTAAGGGTCTTACAATTAGCATATCCTTGTGCATGACTTAAGTAGGAAAGAGTTGTTTCATCTCTTTTCATTTGAAACTTAAGAGGTTGTATTTTAAGCGTGTATTCCCGAGAAGTGGTGTACAAAGCATAGGCCCATTCAAGAGATAACCAAAGTTCACGAGTTGTGGTGCTCGGAACATGAGAACATCAGGCTACTAAAACTATCGAGATTCCAATCATATGTACATGGGCATCATTGGCGATCCATGTGAGAAAAATTGAGATTTATAGTGGTGGAAGCAGCTAATGTGAGTGTTTAACTTGTTTTTAACATGTGTAATTTTGTATTCCTAAGTGTTTATTCATATTAAATCAATTTACTTTTAGAATGATATGAATTGAAGGTACATGGAGCTTAAAGGATGCTTTTCTGGAGTTTTACGATTACGAGAGTAAGAAAGATATGGAAGGAAAGAGGATGGAATATATTCAAGTGAACATAGGTAGAGAGTGTTCGTGAAGAGTTTGGATGAAAACCCGAAGCCGGAAGCAAAAAACTGAGCAAAAATGATCGACAGAAGAGAATCAAAACTTCAAATGGGCATCTCTTAAGCTAGAAAATGAGTTACGAGAGCCACAATATATGAATCTTGATTGTTTCGGTGAGCTAAACATGAATAAAGGAGAAGTAAACCCAAGTGGGTGTAAATTACGCCCCCACGGGCATAATTTACACCCCGGGCTGAAATAGGGCGTACTCAAGAGCGTATACTAGAGAACATATTGGAATTTTGTCAAGTGGGGACATAAATTATGCACTCTAGGGTGCTATTTACGCCCCTATGACGGTTTAACTTGTAATACTAGGGTTTTGCAACCTATTTAAACCGCAAGCCTCTTATAATCATTCATCTCCTAGCAGCTTTTAAGCATCCTAGAGGCAATTTTAGGCATTCCAACCCGTTCCAAGCACAACAGTTCATGAATTCAAGATTTCCAATAACAACCAGTGAAGATTCAAGCATGCCGACGAGCAGCAAAATCATCTGTGATCTCCTTCGAGTGTAGTGTTTGTGTTAGATACTTTTGATTATAGTTTTAACTTAGGTTTTTGGGATTGAATTTGTTAAGCTCTTAAGTTTTGATAAAATTCAATTCTGCTTTTACATTTAAACCATTTTGTTTTGTTGGAGATTAAATAGATGAGCTTTTTTATGCTAATTCGTTTATCGGTTTATGTTCACAATTATCGAATTGATGTTTGTGTGAATAGAACCCGTCAAGTTCGGTTCCATATCCATCACTTGTTTAAGCATACACATAGTCAACCTTAATGACTTTACACTAAGTGAACTAGATCAATTGTATTTTTTCAAACTTGAAACTAGGAGTAGATTACCTTTTCTTGTAATTGTTTACAATCAATTAATCAAACTTGTTTTTAAATCATTCTTGCAATCAAAACAAAAGACATCAGTTATAATTTAGTTAATCAAGAAAACACACATGAACGTTAACACTTCCCACTAATTCCTCGTGGTTCGACATCTTACTTACCCTTGCTAGTAAAGGTACTTAGCAATTGATTTTAAACTTGTTTTTGACCGACCTTTCAACATTAATCAGCAGCAGCGTCAGACCCAGTTGCTAAGTGCTGACTGGGGACATAGAATTAAGTTATCAATGTAACCAAAAAAATGTTTGTAATGAGAAATGACTCAATCATCGTGTTCCCTTAATCTTAGTTTGTTGAGGAAAGAATGAAGGCAAACTTGTAAGAGTTGTGAGGCGCCTTCATAGTGGGGTAAAAACAGTAAGATTTGTCATAGCATTGTTACTAGGCTTTATGAAAACTCGGTTGCGAAAACTAGGTTTGTGAAAACTAGGGTGTTTGTGAAAACTAGGGTAACAAATACTAGGTTAACGAATACTAAGTTTGCAAATAGTATTGTGAAAAATACAATTGCAAAAGGTTCAGAAACGAAAACCCTTGGTGGCGATGATTGAGTGAACTGATATCAACAATGAATCAAAAAAGAGTGATCCAATGAGTGATGTGTGATCGAGCAAAGGAGCTTTGTGTGCTCCAATGTTATCTCCAAGTTTGTAACCGAGATTTGAATGTTGTGCCGGTGATTCATGATTGTGACTGGAATCCGACGATTGTGGCCGGAAAAAGGTAAATAAGAGTCTTTCTTGGCTATGCTACAAAATTAGAAAGGAACAAAAGAGAATGTTTGTGATTGTGATTGATTGTAAGACTATGAGGGTTTGCATAAAAGTATTCATAATATCTAGGAATTTACATGAACTATGGTAGACTATAATCATTTACATCATGACCAAACATTGTGTCGAATAGGGATTTATATATATTTTTTGAATTTGGTTTTCACCATTAGATTACGTTAAATTTAAAATGTATGTTTACGTTTTAAATACTCCGACCACTTGCTACCATTAGATTATGTCAAATTTAAAATGTATTTTATGTTTTAAATACTCCGAACACTTGCAACCGGAACCGGAAATAATTTCGTTATAAGGAACTGTCGCAAAACAAATTAGCGACGAGGTTATTTGCGATCATAAAGTTGGATCGCGGATACCCAATTTTATGTTGCCCAGAATCTTAAAGAACAATGAATATCACAATGAACGAATAAACATAAACTAACCTTGATTGAAAGAATAATGATTGTGAATATGTACGAGTATGTATGTACAATTGAAATATCTAACCCTATTTATACTAATCTAAAAGGTGCGATCCAATAGACATGTCTCTTCGTGAATAGGTGTGTCTCTAGATCTTGTGGATGAGAGTGATTGTGAAGAGGTGTGTCTCCTTATCCAAGAGTCGCGTCCCCTCCTTTTCTTGTGGCTGAATTCGAACAAGAGGTGTGTCCAAGGGACACATCTTTTCCTTTAGTATGGCGGTTACAAACTTCTGTCTTGTCACCTTTAGCCCCTCAACTTTATAACTACCTATCTATACTACTTTATACTAATTACATAAACTACCCGCTACTTTTGACCCACATGGATTAAGGAATTAACTATCAATATTCCCCCCTAATTTCTTAATCCATGCCTTCAACATCTTCATGCTTTAGCATCTTCATTCTTGAAGAGAATGAAGTCTTCATCTTCCACTTGAATTTCTTTCCTTGCACCTTGGTTTTTCTCCATGTCTGGATTGCCATCATGTGCTTATCCATCTTTATCACGAACTTGTTGTAGAAGATCCTTTTCTTTAAACTTCGGTTTTCTACCGGTCACTTGCTTGACTTCTTGATCTGATTCTCCAACAATTGCAACACGAACTTTGTTTTGAACATGAGCAAATTCTTTGATGTTTACACACGTTTGAATATCACCATCTTTAACATGCGTGTCATCTTCTATGTCTATGTCAGGTTCGTCTTTAGATGGTATATCACGAACTGCTTCATGTTTCCTGTTCTTGCAATTTGATTTGTCATCTTTGATAATGTTGTTTTCTGGTGATAATCCGTTCTTGGATGATATCTCTTCGCATCCCTTGCATCTCTTGTTTGTCTCTAACTGTATGCTTTCTGACTTCAACTTTTCAATTTCTTTGCTCATCTTTTCTGCAAATGATGTTTCCCTTTCATGTATTTGGCTTTTAAACTGTATTTCTCTGTTTTTCATCTCAGTCTCGAACTCTTGTTTCTTTATTTCAAAATCCTGGAGCATATCAAACTTCCAAGATTCTAATTCTCTTTTCATATCACTTTCTGTTTCTGAACTTTCATCTTCTGTAATTGCCATCAAGAGTGTTGGTTCCTCGTCCTCTTCTAATAAGTGTGATTCCTCCTGTGCTTGTTTTGCTTTCGGGCACTGAGAGGCATAATGTCCAAACTCATGGCAATTGTAACACTCCACTTCTCTCATATCTTTCTTGAAGCGATTTTGATCTCTAGGGTTTCTATTCCTCCTATCATAACCTTCGTCCTTGTTCTTGGAATCATCACGTGAGATACTTCCGCCTCTTTCTTCTTGTCTAAACTTTTCATCACGCCACTTGCCTTGTGATGAATTGAACCTTCCTTGTTCATGGTTTCCAAAACGCCTTCCATGACCATAGTTCTTGTTGCGTCGTGTAAACATAAGTTTCTCTTGATTGTCTACCAGGTTTTCATCCACCAGATTGGTCCTTTCTTCGTAGGCTTTCAATCTTCCGATTGTTTCATCTAGCGTCGTTGTTTCTAGATCAGCGAATTGTTCAATGGTTGCAACAATTTGAACGAACCTTCTTGGTACAGAACTTAGAAGTTTCCGTACTAAAGTCGGTTGATCAAAAGTTGATCCAAGACTACTTGCCCTCGTGACAATACTATTTAGTCTTGCAGTGAATGAATCGATAGTGTCTTCCTCCTTCATTTTTTACATCTCAAACTCTGTTTTGAGTGTTTGAAGACGTGCCTTCTGCACTCGATCTGCACCGACGTGTCTTGCCTTTAATGCATCCCAAATTTCTTTTGCACTCTTGCAACTTGCAACTTGTATTATCATATCTTCCGGTAGTGCTTGATATAAGTAAGCGGTTGCCGTCATATCCTTCTTTTCATCCGCTTGCGTATTTTCCTTTGGTTCTATCATTTCCCATAATCCGTTTGCCCTAAGTATGGTTTTGATACAGATTGCCCATACCGTATAGTTTGTAGATTTTAAGATAGGACACTGAAACTGGGAGAACGAACCACTCTCATTAATTACTACCGCATTTGACGGAGAGCCTCCTCCTGAATCCGCCATAATTTCTTGCTCAACAATTTTCCTTTAAAATTTCGTTTCTGATTTCGAACTTCGGAACTGACTGGATTTGGATTTCAATTTCTGCTAATTGAGAACACTGATTCGAATTTCAGTTTTCGCTAATTGAGAATGTACCTTCGATTAGAATATCAATTTCCGCTAATTGAGAACGTGCCTTCGATTAGAATATTAATTTCCGCTAATTGAGAACGTGTCTGCGATTCGAGCCTTTGGCTCTGATACCACTGTTGCCCAGAATCTTAAAGAACAATGAATATCACAATGAACGAATAAACATAAACTAACCTTGATTGAAAGAATAATGATTGTGAATATGTACGAGTATGTATGTACGATTGAAATATCTAACCCTATTTATAATAATCTAAAAGGTGCGATCCAATCAGTTGCGGACCCAGGATTTTATTTCAATGGGGTCCATTTTCGGGTCGGTCCTCGTTCGGGTCGAGTTAAAGTGAGGTTTGAACTAGATTTTTTAAAAAAATAAGAAAAATGGGCTTATCAAAGATTGAACCCATGACCTCTTGGTGCAAAAGAGGGAGATTTACCACTACACCAGCTTTCTTTTTATTTCTATGGTGTCCACCTAATTGTATTTATGGGGTCCATATACAGTTTAATATACCGAATCTACTATTTTTTTTAAAAAGGTTGGTGTCCGGGGACCCCGGTGACACCAATGTGGGTCCGCCCCTGGATCCAATAGACATGTCTCTTCGTGAATAGGTGTGTCTCTAGATCTTGTGGATGAGAGTGATTGTGAAGAGGTGTGTCTCCTTGTCCAAGAGTCGCGTCCCCTCCTTTTCTTGTGGCTGAATTCGAACAAGAGGTGTGTCTAAGGGACACATCTTTTCCTTTAGTATGGCGGTTACAAACTTCTGTCTTGTCACCTTCAGCCCCTCAACTTTATAACTACCTATCTATACTACTTTAAACTAATTACATAAACTACCCGCTACCTTTGACCCATATGGATTAAGGAATTAACTATCAATATTTTATAGTAGCTTGTAAAAATTTTTGAATACCATATACAGATATTCATGTACAACCACCTTTATCATATATCCAAGAATTAAAACCCTAAATCAAAAAAAGATATTATAAAAAGTTCTTATTGGCCAATCATTAATTGTCGCTCTACTAGTTGTGGTGCATAGCATACTCATCCGTTTCAATCAATCAACCAACATGCAACTACGCGTGAATGTTTGATCACCACTAATCAATAAACCTACATTCTCTACTGCACTTACTCTTCGTGGTCCTGTCCAATGCGACGCCTCGAGCCATAAATCCTCGATGGATCCACTTGCGCTCGAACACCTTTCATTCCATTCTTCTATGAGAATATATTTAATTTCAGACCCCCCCACCATTTATAACATATCCACACAATAAAACTTGAGCCACAAACATGATCATACCATCACTAATAAACCGGACCCATAATTACTCTAGCTTTAATGTAATGCTTCTTTTTTGCCTTTAAAAGAAACATACTCAATCAATCTACGATGTAAGTCGTTTCAGTTTCTCTTTCTCTACTTGTATAACTTTGTTCATAACTTCCTTCCACCCTCTTATAATGGGAACCGAAAACAACCTTACTGATCTTCGTGTCGCTTCGTTTTCGTGTTACCTTAAACCCATCGAAGGTGTCGCTAACATGTTTGATCATCATCCTAGTCATGAGAACTTCAAAGACATGTCGGTCATGGATCTACACAGGGTAAAACCAAGCATTTTCACAGCAAGAACTCCAAGTATCGCTTCGGAGGCAAGCAGTTGGAATAACAGCCAGGGGGCGTTGCTACAAAGAAAGCCGCCATCATCTGGCGGTAAGCGGTGGTTCTACGGGTGTACAGGGCCTTGTTACACTAGAAAATCAGTTTATGTCCAACAAAGCATCAAAAAAGGTGACCAGTTTGCATTCCCGGTTATAAACCCTACCATGGACATCTTGTCAAATAAAAAAGAAAACGTCGAAGAGCTTCCGAGGATGTCCATTGAGGTTTTCGGGTCTGGAACAATAAACAATGGCGATATAGCGAAAAACCTAGTGCGAAAAATGTCGATTTTGACGTGGGACGCCATTCCAAAGAGCAAAGAGAGTGTGATATGTGATGATATGGCGAGTGAGGCGAGTTCTGATTTGTTTGAGATAGAGAACATATCGAGGTCCGGGTGGCAACCGTCTGAGTCGAGTTGTATGAGTCCCTCGACTCAGTATGCTCCGAGTGAAGCTAGCATCGAATGGAGTGTTGTCACAGCAAGTGCAGCGGATTATTCGTCTGTTTATTCCGGTTATGATGAAAAAAACTCGGTTTATAACACTAGTGGAAAGAATAAGATCGAGAGACCCAAAAAAACACAGAGAAAACTGGATAATGGTTTGTTGGGATGCAAGAATTTCAAATCTGTCAAAGTAGTTGAGTCAGTTAAATCGAAATATTAGGTACAGTTGATTGATCGTTTGTATGTACTTACTATCAAAAATTTTAATTGTAATATCTGTGTAATCTAATAAAGTTGTGTTTTTAATGGATTTTCTAATACTAATAAAAGAATCCTCTAAATATCACATTGCATTCTCTTATAATAAAAGATTTCATCAAAATTTCAAGTGTCAATTTCATGTTAACTCAACTATAATAAATAATAAGTAAATTGATATTAAGATTATTAAATAATTGAATTTAATATATAGGGGAAGGATAAATCAAAAACCCACTCCAGTTAACTAAACCCTGAAAACCCAAGATCTACCATTGATTAAAAAAGATGGATGGTTGTGATGTCTTTTAGAGCATACGTAGTGGGGCGGTATGCAGCCCCATAGCGCCGTATGGCGCCGCTGCACACCGCCACGAAGGGCGCCATGTCCAAAAATTTTTCAAAGGCGCGATAATAATCACGGCGGTATGGGGATGGTTTACAAACCTTTGACCAATCAGAAACAAGCAAGCTTTTTTATATTAATTAATAAAATTGAAAATTATTAAATAGGTAATAATGGGTAGGGGCTTTATGACTACGGGCTCTAGTGATATAACGCCCCATAAAGCCCCCCGTGTGACGTGGCACGACACGTGTCGCATAACGCCCCACAAGGGGCTTTATGACTACGGATGGCCTTAGTGTAATATATATTACTTTTTAATATTCTAATCAGTAATAGTACACATAAGGGGTAAAATGAGAATAATGTGTGACAATTTTCTTCTTGGAAGAATGGAACTTTTGTTAGTTGTCTGCATGACCATTATTACATCCATTTTTTTAACAATTTCTCTCTCTCTCTCTCTCTCTCTCTCTCTCTTCATCCCATCATCCTTCATCTCTCAAAATTCTTTTTATGTTGTGATTATTTTTTATTAACTCAATCTTGCTAACTACAATCACCACATTTATTGTCATTAATAACAGTCATTTATTGTTATTAATTTGTTGGTATAAAGAAAATTTCCGAAAATGCTCGTCAAAATGGTGAATTATTTTTCTATATACTAATTTTCTTAATTAATATACAACATTGTCATAAAAAAAAGATATTCAAGCAACCATCAACAAAAGCACATGATCAAACACACAGAGCAAAAATGTACAAAAATCTCAGTGAAAAAAAAAATGTAACACGGATACAGCAAAAATGTACAAAAATCTGAGACAAAAATAAAATGTAACATGGTAAAAACAAAACCAAAAAATTCATAACATATAAAATTCTCAGATTCAACACAGCAAAAGTCTACATAAATCTCAGGGAAAAAAATGTAACATGTTAAAAACAAAACCAAAAAATCCATAATATAGAAAATTCTCATATTCAACCAAACATCAACAAGTACATACTACCGAAAATGTCATTAACATACTAACAAGGATAATCCAACTAAGTACCATCTATTTCTTAATCACAACAAACAATGCTAACAAGTAAGCTGCCAATCACTAACGCTAATATCAGTAACCATATAACCTTCTTCTTCTTCTTCCGAATTTCTTGCTCACGGGTAAACAGTTCAACTTGCAGGTTGTTGATGTTCCTCAAAAGACCTGGTATGATCCTAGTTAACTCTGAAACTGATTATCATTTTGTAACATAAAAAAATGTAACAACACACTTATTTTTACAATAATCTAAAAAAGTGTAACAATGCACTTTATTTTATGTAAACGTACATTATTTATGTGACACGGAAAAATGTAACATGCATTTTTTCTTGAACAAATTTAACACAAAAAATTGATCAATCAAGAAATTAAAAACATTCATCTTCTTGAACAAAAAAAAAATATCCAGAAAAAAGTTGCATGTAACAACACACTTTATTTTTACAATAATCTGAAAAAGTGTAACAATTCACTTTATTTTATGTAAACGTACATTATTTATGTGACACGGAAAAATATAACATGCATTTTTTCTTGAACAAAATTTACACAAAAAATTGATAGATCAAGAAATTAAAAACATTCATCTTCTTGAACAAAAAAAAACATATCCAGAAAAAGTTGGAGCATCTGGATGATGATCTTTTGAACTGGATCATCTTTTGGATTCAGATCAAGAAAAACAAAAAAAAACAACAACATATCCAGGAAAAAGTTGCAGATCTACAAAATACAAAAAAAATGAAGAACTACAAAACGCAAAAAAATTGCAAATCTGAAAAAAAAAACCAAAAACAAACATACTTATGGACCTGGAGGATCTTCTAGATCTGGAACATCATGTTTAAACATCGATCATCTTTTGGGTCATCTTCAACATCGAACCGCCATCACATCATCTTCAAAATCGATCATCTTCAACTGGATCTGGAACCACCATCACATCATCTTCAACATCGATCATCGACCATCACCAGGTTGTTACACTTGTAGATCTATAGTTTTGGTGGTTGATTATGAATGATTTTGATAAGAAGAAGAATATTGGTGGTTGATTATGAAGATCTTAGATCTAGAAATGGTTATCCAGAGAGAGAGAAAGAGAGATAGAAGTGTGTGTCGAAAGAGAGAGAGAAGTGTGTGTCAATGTTTCTATCAAATGTCAAGTGGTGCATTTATTGTCTTGTCTAGTGCAAATTTCCCAATATGCCCTCAAGCCAATCTCTTACAAAAAACACGTGGCTACTTCCTGTCCACACAATTGGGTTTCTTGGGGTTAGTCAACTGGAGTGGGTTTTCTCCTTATAATTAGCCTATATATATATATATATATATATATATATATATATATATAGGGGGCTGCTAGAATGAGAACCACCCCGAGTTGTAAGAACCGCGAGAACTACACCCCACGGAGCGCCGTTCGCCATGATTTTTTTTTTACAAGTAGATGTGTGTATTATAAACACAGCCGTAAAAAATCATGGCGAACGGCGCTCCGTGGGGTGTAGTTTTTTACACCACAAGTTTGGTGTTTTTTAATTTTTTTTCTTTTTTCTTTTTTTTTTCACCAAACTTGTGGTGTAAAAAACTACACCCCACGGAGCGCCGTTCGCCATGATTTTTTACGGCTGTGTTTATAATATACACATCTACTTGTAAAAAAAAATCATGGCGAATGGCGCTCCGTGGGGTGTAGTTCCCGCGGTTCTTACAACTCGAGGTGGTTCTCATTCTAGCGGCTCCCTATATATATATATATACATATATATACGGCTCTTATCGTACAAAATGTACGCGATCATCCCAGCCGTACGATTTGGTGCGAATTCACTCTTGAACATGCGATTTGTGCTGAAAAACCAACATGCGAAATTGCTTTATATACCAATATGCGATTTCATCATATTTACCAGTATGCGAAATTGCTACAAAAAACCAATATGCGATTTCATCAAAAATACCAACATGCGATTTCCAACATGCTTTTTATATACCAATATGCGATTTCATCATATTTACCAGTATGCGAAATTGCTACAAAAAAACCAATATGCGATTTCATCAAAAATACCAACATGCGATTTCCAACATGCTTTTTTATACCATGTGATTTCACAATATCGTACAAGCATACGATAAGCCCTATTGTACGTTACACTTTTTCTATACATATATATATATATATATATGTTAAAATAATCTTATATTGATGATTACATCTCTTCAATATTCTTAATTCTTAATAATTAATATTAGTTATCTATTTACCTATACTTTAATATAATATGTCAACTTTAATAAATAAAAACATACTTATCAAAAGTAGGGCTGTTCACGAGCCGAGCTAGGGTAAAACTCGGACTCGGCTCGATTATAAACCGAGCTAGCTTGGCTCGGCTCGGATTTGAAACCGAGCTGGAAATCTAAGCTCAGGTTCGGCTTGGTTTGGCTCGATTTTGAAAAGAAAAATTAATACATGGCTATCAGAATTAAGTAATCTAAAATATTATTCAATAATTCAAAAGAACATATTCAAAATAAGCTCAATCTAATACATTACAAGCCAAAATCAAGTTTAACAACACAAAATACGTTCTTAAGTTCAATGAAATACAATATAAGTTCAATAGCATGGTAATCAACCTCTAAATGTGGTATAGATATCAAATTACACTCCTAATCACATGTAAATAATAATAAGTTTTTATGATATATTATAATATATATAATAATAATAAAATATATTAAAAGTAAAATAATCCTAGCTAAACCGAGTCGAGCTGATATGCGAGCCAAACCGAGCCAATTTGGCTCGTTACGAGCTGAGCCGAGCTAGACTCACTTTCTAACCGACTCGAGCCGGCTCGGCCCACTTTCAAACCGAGCCAAGACGAGCGAGTTTTTTCTGAGCTAAATCTGAGTGAGCTTCGAGCCGCGAGCTTTATGGACAACCTTAATCAAAAGAAGATGGGATAACAAAAAATTTATTTATCTATCACTATTTGATGTAAAAAAAAATTAAAACCTCATCATGTTTAAAATTTGTTATTATCGTTTTCACAATTGTTAAATATATATATATGTATATATATATAGGATTAGGTTCAAGAGTGAACACTAGTGTAGCTTGCGAACTGAGTGAACTAATCCTGGCCATACACGTGTGTAGATCAATGGCCAGGATTTGATGTTGAAATACACTAGTGTATTTTACGATTTGATGATGAGATCTTGGCTATATACACGTGTGTAGATCAATGGTCAGGATTTGTTCACTCAGTTCGCAAATACATTAGTGTTCACTCTAGAACCCTATATATATATATGGTAGGGTTCTAGAGTGAACATTAAGTTGAGAGTGAATCGTGTGAACTAATCTGAGCCATTAATTGTTTAGATCTTGAAAATTTTAATAATGACAGTTTTGTAATTATTTATATGTAAAAAATAAATGAAAAGGGTATAAAGGTAAATTGTTAACTACTTCTCTCTCCAATTAAATAATTAATTACATTCTCTCTCATTTTTTTTTGGATAATAGGTTTTTAATAAACCAACCTTTGTCCCGTTGGTAAATAATAATTTTACCTAAGTAATTGGTATACAATAATCCTACCAACAACATGTTGGTTCTTAATAAACTTCCGTTAATTGTTTTTGAAGTTAGTTTTTAAGTTTTATTTATTACACAAACAACCCTGTAGTTATAATTTACTAGTTTTAACTATTTTGTAAAACAAAAAAACATCAAGGGCCATGTAATTAAATTGTATATATACATATGTGTACTAGTTCCAGATTTATCACAAACACCACTCGAAAATCCTCCTTTTCCTCGATTTTGATTTCCGATGTAAACAACTACCATCGCCACCGCCACTGCCACAGCCATGGCTCCGACGGATCAAGTAAACGACCACCAAAATTGGAATTTCAGGTATCAAGCTACTCGGTTTTGGTCAGTGATTAAAAGCCCCAAACAAATTTCTATCACTCTTGATTCTTTCGACCGATTTGGGGGCGGGTTCCAATCTAGGGTTCATATGGGGAAGATCATCACCATGAATAGCTAAACCTCCAACTTGCAACAACAACATCAACCACCTCTTAACCACCACCATTCCATGTCATCTACGTCGCGCCTCCTTCCTCTGGCAATAGCTCCGTGAACCACAAAATAAAGAGATGGAATTTCTTGTTTGTTGTGACTTTGGTGGAATTTGTCTTAGAAAAGGGAGAAAGTGTGGCGATAAATAAGGGTAGAAGAAGAAGTTCTTGGGTTTTCATTGATTTGTGCCATCCAAACTGAGGAGGGAGAGAGAATCAAAGTGTTGACAACTTAAAACTAGTAATTGTTCTTGAGGTTTTTTTTTTGTTTTATAAAATAGTTAAAACTAGTAAATTACAACTACAGGGACTGTTTGTGTAATAAATAAAACTTAAAAACTAACTTCAGTTAAAAAAAAATTAACGAAAGTTCATTGAGTACCAACATGTTGATAGGTAGGATTATTGTATACCAATTACGTAGGTAAGATTATTATTTATCAACGGGACAAAGGTTGGTTTATTAAAAAACAATTTTCCTTTTTTTTCTATCAACAATTAACTAATTTTTTAATTCTAAAAAATATAACCATTATATAATATATTATTCCATCTAGAACATGATTAAAAACATTGTAGAAGTGAATGTACATATATGTATTATACATATTCACAATTTAAAAACGTATGTACATATATGTACATTAACAAATATTGTTCTATATGATCATCTTCTTTAAGTGTACATGTCCGATTTGTAATGTACACATACGTATATTCATAATATACTTCTAAAAAAGAAGTTAATGATATGGTTGTTCAACATGGTACATATGTGTATAACAAGTATCTGAGATGATTGTCCGGCATTGTACATATGTTTACGTAACAGTCTCATCACGTATATACATATACGTACATTAACAAGTCATATTCTTAACACGTATGTACATATATGTACATTATTACCCCTATATTCAGAATAAGTTTACATTATCACACAAGATTCATGATGAGTACACAAAGAATAATCATGGATATGCAATTGTACAAAAAATGAATATTTAATCCAAAAATTAAAAAAAAATGTAATCAAACGTGCTGTAAATAATCCATTCTTGCATGAATATGCAATTAAAAAAATCCATTATTTTGAATTAAGAGAGATGGAGAAGATAATTATTAAATTTAAGAAAACTACCAAAATTAAAAGTGTAATTGAAATTCAATGATTAAAATAAAGATTTAAAACTAATTTATTGTATAATTACAATCCTACCCTTAACAACTAAAAAGAAAATCAATGGTCCTGATTAGTTCAAACAGTTCACTATGAAGATGTTGTTCACAAATGAACCTAATCATATATATAGAGTAAATTGCCATTTTAGTCCCTGAGGTTTGGTCTAAATTGCCATTTTAGTCAAAATAGTTTTTTTTTTCTTCTCTGGGTCCCTAAGTTTTCCATTTTGTTGTCATTTTGATCACATTGCCTAACTCAGTCTAAAAATCTGGTTATAACTAGGGGTATTTTTGGCATAACTGTTGTATAGTGATAATCAGGGGTAGTTAATTTACAACATAATTTATAAACCTCGTAATAATTTAATGCCAAAAATACCCCTGATTATAACCTGGTTTTTAGACTAAGTTAGGCAATGTGATCAAAATGACAAGAAAAAAAAAAGTCAGGGATCCAGAGGAGAAAAAAAACTATTTGGGCTAAAATGACAATTTGGACAAAAACTCAGGGACTAAAATGACAATTTACTCCTATATATTATCTGTGTGTGTGTGTGAGTGTTTAATATATATAATCTTAGATCATGAACTAATTTCATTACATCTTCTACTTTGATAACGCTTTTTTAAAATAAGAATATATTAGTTTGAAATAAAATATACTAATTCTTTTGTATTCAAAAACAAAATTCTTACTTCATAAACATATCATTTAAAATGAGTAATGTTATATTTTTCTTTTAATTTTGTATGTATAGTTCATATTAGGATTATATGTTGAGAGCGGTTAACATACAAAAGCCCTTATCATACTTCACGTACGCGACAATCGTAACCATCAGATCAGGGCTATAATCACGCATGGAACAGTTAATAACGCATGGATCGGTTTGTTTTGTGATAATCACGCATCGGAGCAAATAATCACGCATGGGAGCAATAATCACGCACGTTAAGTTGATCAAAATGTAATCACGCATGTTATCTATGTTAATCACGCATGTTGTGTTTTGGTCGCGTACGTTAACGTACGTTAAGCCGTGAAGTACATTATACTTTCTCTATATGTATTTATATCAAATTTATATTTTTTATCTCTGATGCAAAAAATAATATGAAATATAAAAAATAATTCAAAATTTATAATCGTTATGTTCTTCAATAGTAACCAACCTCAACAATAACATATTTATTTAAAAAAAAAGCTCATTCAAGTTTATATAAATTGAAAACATATTTTTTTTCAAAGAACTCAATCAACTCCATGATTATCTTAAAGTTTTTTATTCTCTATCCTCAAACCCATGTAACACATGTGTCTATAACCTAGTTAATGTAATAAAGAAGTTAATACATATTGTTATTTAAAAATTATCAAGAAGTTATGAACTTGATTAAAATACACAAAACTGTAAATCAAATAAATGATTAATTCACTTCAAATCTGACGCGGTGACGTTGCATGTGTAAAACATTTATATAACTAGTTTTGTAATCATGTAAGTTGATGTTCATTTTAATTTAAACCGGACAAAACCTTATATAGTTGACGTAATCCGCATGACATGTACGTTGTAGAAACGTGATCCCGAAGAACACCTCTTCAATGAATACTTCTGATGGCTAGGATCTGAACTCGAATCTACAAAAGAGAACACTGTTAGGACTCGTTATAGAAATGGAGGGATTCCTATAACCACCATCTGACGTGAGAATAAGTATAGGTTGAGGTATAAAATGTGATAAGAGAACGATATGACTGAATGAATATTACCTTGACGTCTTCATCTATAATCCATTTAGGGTTTCCTCTTTTTTAGGTGTCACCGTTTGCATGGGGTAGACCCATAATTGGAAGATTGTGTGGATCTTCCCAATATTCCGGTATATTAGATCATTCTAAGATAATATGGTATACTCGGGCTTACTGGTTTGACCAGCCCAAATTGACCGAATCGGGTCACAACTCAACAAAAAAATCGTTTATAGCCTTTACATATGTGATAATTGTGTTAATAGGCTACGTGTATTAATTAATGTTAAATTCATATGTATGTGTGTGTTATTTAAAGGAGTTTAATTTTTAGTATACTAAACCTAGATTAATATTAAACTTTTTCCAATTCCTTAAAAGTAGGGTATTTTCGTGGCAGGACAATCTTGTCTAGAAAAATATCCGAATGAAAGCGATCCGGTGTTTGGTGCTTATAGCTTTTTGGGTTTGGAATAGTTGATAATTTGAAGTAAAAGGAAGGGCCTACAAATGCTTAAAAAAGTAAGGGCACTTTGCGAATCTTAGGTCTGGCTGTCTCTTATCTTAGATGTTTCAGTTTGATAAGGGTTCTCGTTCTTGCTTTTTGTTGAGACTTTATCGAAAGGAGTTTGTCCTTTTGCTTGATTGCATGTGTGCCTAAAATGGGGATTGCTGGGAGTGGATCTCTTGTGGACAAGATTAACCGTGCCCCAGGGTTTAGACACGATTAAAATATAAAAATCACAACAAATATGTGGCCCCTTCTCCGAGTTATGGTCGATAATTACGCAGGATAAATAAAAAAACTAAGCTGGAATTTCTATTATTTCCTTCTAGGGAGCAGGCTCTTCCTTTGATCATTGCAGCGTGGGGCTTGCAAGCATTGTAGATGCATAGTCGAGTGACACATCAGACGATAGGAGAATTTGATCTTTGATTGAGGAAATTGAACGAGCAACGTCTTAAAGGGGCTTGATGGATGGAACACTTAATGGATGAGATGGTGTATGGCAAGAGGGTTTGCATTTTGCAAGAAACTTTACAAATAGAGAGACTTTAAAGTTTTTGTAGTTTTAATGTTTTAGGTTTTCTTAAAGCTAAGCATCACCAACGCATCATACCGATCAGAGATATCCATTGGTAGTTTATGGCGATTAGTGATGGATCGGACAAAAAAAAACCAAACAAAAAATAGAAAGTATATGACCATATAATTATGAATTATGCGTTGGTAATTCCTCAATAATTATCAATGGATCAGTTGTAGACAAATAGCCTAAAGTCGAAAAAAGCCATTTTCACAAGCTAGGATTACTAAGGAACCATCAATGTATGCAAGTCCAAATTTTGTCATTTTCGGTGAAACCCAAATTCTGATGGGCTTTTTCTCAGTCAATACATACAAATATATATAAATACTCTTGGTTTTCTTCATTAAATTAGTCAAGTAATTAAAAATATATGTATTAAGTTATTCACAAGACTCCCCTTCATTTTGTATTATTCTATTTTGAACATCCATATTATTCAAAGTTTGGTTTAAGTCTTAAATTATATAAGACGTTCTATACTATTATTTTAAAAAGGGCAATTTTGCAGAACATAGTAAACTTTTTTGGAAGAAGAAAAAACACTACAAATTTAAAGAACGAGTAAATACCAAAATTATGCAAAGTGGAACTAAAACTATCCCGTTAGTTTAATTTATATATTCTAAAAAACGAAACCAAACAAAACAAAACAAAACCAAATCATTGCAATGTACGTTGTTAATAAGATAATATATTGCAGGTGTGTGCGGTGACTTGAGATGCTGAAGTCTTTAACACATATCCAAGTTTAAAAAATACAAAGGAGGGTCGCCATGAAGGGAACATCTTGCATAAATCTCGTGAATTTGTGCCACCAAAAGATGGAAGATTGGACGTGATGCCACATTTTTCTTTTGCCTTTTTCTATACACTACCCCTAGTCCCTACTACTCGAATTTTTTTCCAGATTGAGGTGGGCACAAGGTGCTTCATGTATGTGAGGAGGAGCCGGATATTCATACGGTACTCATAAACTAAATATTGAAAATAATTACTAAGTTAATATTCACACACTCCTTCTATCCATCTTTCTACATACATATAGTAGAAACTCGATAAATTAATACTCGATTATTTAATAAACTCTCTAAGATAATATTTTTTGCCAGTCCCGACTCGGGGATAGGGTGCTAAATTAATAATTCGCTAAAATTATAAGATAATACATTTTTGATAATTTCTTTATATAAAATATAAATTAATAATTCCTTATATATAGTATATTACATGAATGATTTATGAAGGTTTCTTGAAGAATGACTCAATTGTCTTTTGTTTTTTGTTGAAATCAATTTCCCCTTGAATCTCGTCTCTAATTTTCCTTAGCATGGTAAGAACTTCTGGTGTTGTTTTCTCATAGCTCAACAAGAAATTGTTCAATGTGATTGCCGCTTTAATAGCTTCATTTCACGAAGGGGACTCCATTGTAGAACTTTCATCATCTTCTTCATCGATATCATCTTTATTAATTCCAATAACGCTTTCAATAATTTCTTCATCAGTCAACAACTGTGCAACTACATTTTCTTCTGGGTGAATCAGAACATCTTCGACATCCATTGTAAACTAAGTATTCTACTATAAATTAATAATTATTAATTTATCGATTAATTAATAACGCTTTTAATTAATAAATTTTGATGGTCCCAAGTGTATTATTTTAATTATACAATTTCTACTGTAGATATATATAGAGAGAGAAATAGAGTACGTGTAAAAGGATGTGAAAATAAGATTTAAGAATTTAAAAATATTGAGTATTTATTAATCTTGAACCGTAAACTAAGGGTGTAAGGGGTGCTCACCTCTTAGGTGAGTCCCCCCTCTTACACATAACCAACCATAAAATGCCACGTCAACTCCTCTCTAACACTCCCCTAATACCCCTTTTTGATGGCGGCACTCCCCTCTTAGGTGAATTGGTTTTTAAAAAAAAAAAAAAAAAAAAAAGAAGAAAAGCATTGATTGGTCAAGATCTCCCTCTCTCCTCCCTCTCTCCTCCCCTCTCTTCGGCAACTCCCCACCTATTTCACCCTCTCTCTCTACTCTCTCTCTAACTCACCTAAGTGTTGGCAATGCTCACCTAATAGGTGAATGGAGTCACCTAAGGGGGTCACCGAGGGTGCCCTGGACACCCTAAGATAATAAAACAAAAGTACAAGCTAAAAAGTTATAGGTACAACCTAATGAGCAAAGTACAATCTAATGGTAGTCGATTTCAGTTAAAGGTGAAGGCCAATTTTAGTTCAAGGTACTACACACTAGGGGACCAGGAATTTTTTTATAGGGGTGTGGAATAATTTTTAAAAATTTTAGGCCTTTAGGTATCTAAAAAAATCGGTTCCTAGCAGGTCGGTTCGGGACGGTCATGTAAATCAACCTAATATTTATAAAATCATAAACGTCATTACAAACATATTTAAAATTATGCCCTCGGGTTTTCATTATATTATATCTATCCAAAACATCATCTAAAGATATTTTCCTAAGCAAGTCTTTCTCTATATAATATATACAACTATCACTTAAGTTTTCATCGCCACTTCGATTACACAAGTCGCTCTTCATGTTCTTCATTGCCAAAAAAAATATCTTTCAACGGTTGCGATCGCGACAGATAACACGAGAACAAGCTTCAATAAATAATACACCAATGTAAATGATAGGTGAATCTTTGTTGAGACCATTAAACTTACAAAACTTGATAAACCATCCAAGTTGGTGAACTATATATTTTTTTCACAAAATCAATGTAGTTCCCGAGGTGAACCGGAAGCCTTCTTTTTTCCGCTTCATCGAAATCATATGGATACATGTCGGCTAGTTTTAGTATATTTGGAATGTCAAACGCACCAAAATTATCACACGGACTCAAACAACTCATACAAACAAGTAACTCTAATGTTAACTCGTTAAAACGGTTCCCAAATTCTTGAATTTGCAAATCTAGAACCGCATTGAAGCAATCATACTCGTAATAATTCTGATTTGTGATGTTTATTTTTCTTCTCGACCACATTGGGTTAATATATTCATCCAAATTTTTAACCTCAAGTTCATGCCTGTCACAAAAAGAGTTAACATTTTTTTCCAAGAACTCGTTAAAACCTTCCAACCGAAACTTTTCAAGTTGGTTTTTTTTTTGTGGAAGAAACCAATATAACCACATTCATCAAATCTTGCTCTTTTCTTTGAAGACATTGGGACAATATGTGCATGTTGTTTAGAATATGCTCCATCAAGTGTATGTAAAATACAAAGTCGTGTTTTTCAAATCCTCTAGAAGTCCGTCCGCTTATCTACTACAAGGAAGAGTTTGACTCGTTTCTACAAGCCATCCAAAAACTTCCATTCATTTTGAATGTCTTTACAGTTGCCATTCCTTCATTGGTTGGTTTATTTTGGAGTACTCTCTACGCCCTAAAAAGGCTCGAGAAAAAAACGAAGAAAAGAAAAGAAAATTGTTGTCATTAATGTTTTAAAGACAGTCAATTGATTCAACGAGTACAAGATTAACCATCCAATCATATATCATCCTATTTCTAATAAAGCTATTACAAAGAATGTCACGTTTCACCAAATTATCTCTCAAAGAAAACTTTTTTTTTTTTATAAAAATTGACTTTTTATTATTTTTTTTTAAATCAGAGCAATACCATAGAATGAACACATTGCTTATTTCATATCATGTATTTTAATATTCACCTTTACTTTAAACATATCATTAAGTTGATCAATATTTTTTGTTAGATTATATATTTTAAACCTTCCAACATAATTCACCCTTACTTCAAATACATCTTTAGTTTCAAATTATAATGTTAATGATATATTTAAATTATACCTTACCAGAAACAATTGCATTGCCAAAAAGTGGCCCTTAGGCCACTTGGTATACTCTAACATCCATAGGTGTTAATCCTAGTTGGCATCCGTTAACACTTGTTATACCGCTCCTGAAGGATGTTAAGAGGTATTAAAAGTTTCACATGTTAAGAAGTTAACTAGGAGAGAGAGTGAGGGAATCAAGCATTGCAAACTTTACACACACACAACATGCTATATATATATATATATATATATGTATTTTAATTAATTTAAGGGGCATTAATGTGGGGTTAAACCATTTCCTTGTTGTGAGGTGAAGTGAAGGAGGGTCAAGTAGGTGATGTGACGTCTACGTGTAGTTAAGGGGCGTGAAAGTATACCCCATAGCCTTACTTCAAATATAATCTTATTTTAAGCCTTTAATTACGGAAAATTATTTAATTTCAAACCATGTTTTTTCTATACAAATATCACTTGCACATGATTGTTTTTGCATACAATCCTCTCATATATCTTTATTTTTGTGCATTCCCATTCAAGGTAAACCTTCAGTTAAATCATCTTAACTACATAAACTGAAATCCACATGTATTTTGAATCACTACTATTATAGTAAAACGAAAATCAAGTTGTTATATTTTTTTGTAGCCTTCATTGTTAGAAGTTCTCATCTTGTACAAATATAAGTGATGTGTGCTAAATTGATGTTATTGGGTGATTGTTATTTTAACTCTTAAGTATGAAAAACATGCTGGCCCTTTGGAGTAAGCTAGAAATCCAGTTGATCTACCGTTAACAAAAAAAAAGTATGAAAAACATATCTAAATAATTAGAGTTAAAATCTCTGGATGTTTGTTTGTTTGCTTTTTTTTTAGTTGAATTATGTTCCATTTGATGAATGCAAATGTCATGTCAGGGACTTTAACATTGATATAATTATAATGATTGTATATCTACATTGGCATAATTTTTGTATTGTTGAAATTTTCATTACTTCATTAGCTATTGGCTAATGAAGTAACAATAATTAAGAAACTTCCTACAGACTTGGTGGCGGCGATGAGAGCTGTTAAGCATTTTAAAAACAAGTTGAATATTGATTACTATGAGCAAGAGATTACAAACTTGTGAGATGATTGATAGGTACACCTACTTGTCTCACTTTAATATACAAACAAATAGCTTTCCTATTTAATCCGTGTAATACACGGGACTATATCGTTAGTGTAATAACATCACAAAACAAAGATATAGTAAAAAAATCTAGGAGATCTTGGGTACCCAAAGTATAGGGCCGCCCATAAAATTTTGTTTGTAGAACCTTTTTATAACATGTCACATGCAAATCTTTATGTTTTCCCAATTCTGGGTTTATTCTTTTTATTTGTAAATCTTTTGAGATTTTTTTTTTTTTTGAACAAATTTATTTTATTTTATGTCATTTATGGGACTTGAACCCAAGACCTCACTCTCTCAAGGTCTTTAAAAGTTTTCCCTTTTACAAATGGACCACACCCCATTGCTATCTTTTGTGATTTCTGTAAGACCTTTTTTCATCAGGCTTATTGCAAAGCCCACGTATGCAACTGTTATGCATGTATTTGGATTTGGGCTGTTTCTGTGCTCGAGTAGGGCCTTTTGGGCTTGCTACCGAGTCATTGATCCCTAATATATGTTATTGTAGTGATATCGTATTATCATATTCGAGGATTTGTCTTCTGTTTATTAAGATTTATACTTGTCATTATCATGAAAAAACTTCTTTACTCAATATAATGTATGATAATAATAATAATAATAATAATAATAATAATAATAATAATAATAATAATAATAATAATAATAATAATAATAATAATAATAATAATAATAATAATAATAAAAGATGAGTGAACATAATAAAGTCATTTTCTAATGCATTTAGTTGATGTCCTACTGTACATTATAGATCAAGAAATCATCATACAATTACAATCAATGTTTTCCCAAAAGCAGGTGACAAAACCATGATAGGTGCTGCCCCACATGCACAAAGCAAAAGGGAAAAAAAGAGACACCATTTATTGTTACAACTTTAACAAAATATAAAAAAAAAAGTAATAATAATTTTTAAATAATCGTTATGAAATTTATTTACTAATTCACTAATAGTGTCCTACGTGTCAATGATGTCCTGCGTGTTAAAGATGAACAATGTTATGATCTATCAAGCTATGAGACGTAAAAGGTACACCAATAGGGCTAGTGTTTAAGGTAAATCCATATGTCTAATATAAGACCACCCGGGACGTCACGTTATGACCAAAAGATCACGCGTAGAATACCGTTAAACACCACCGCCGGTGCCGTTTATCACGTGTGGAAAAGTTTAAGCGTGGCCATGAACACGCGTTTTTATATAACCGTTGAAGATCGAGGAGGATGACCGTTGATATGAAGAAAGAGGAGTTTATAAAAAAAGTGATGAGCATTTCTACTAAAATCTATCACTAGTGATGGAATGAAGCTCGATGAGACGATGACGTGGTAGAACTTGATTAGATGTTGTGAATGATGGAATTTCATCACTAATGGAGCGCTCCTACCCCTCTGATGGTTCATCAACAGATTGTTTACGTATTAGCTAATATCAACTAGGTAAATATAGATATGTGTGTCACACAGAAAGTTAGAAAAGAAAAAAAAAAGATAATTGTTTTAGTTATATGACAGATATGATTCTTTCGAAAGTGTCGACAATAACTAATTATTTCACTATACCATGTAATACAAGAGCATCTGTTATTGATTCTTTACTTTTATCATCATTTGGGTTAAGAGTTATTATTAAGGTTGTTGCTTTTTATCTAAGAAACAATAAACAAAGTATTAACACTAGTGAGTATGACAATGATGTGTTTTCATTCTAGTAGCTTTGGTTTGTGGATTAGATTATTTGTACTTTGTTGTTTAGTTCACCGTATGTTAAGAAATCTCTAATTAATCCCTTTCGATTATATGTGCATATTTTCCTTCATATCCGTTACGTTTTCTATGTATGAGTTGGGTCACATATAATATATTATGATTGTTCGATATGAATTTGATTTACTTTACGTTTCATCCAATCACAATGCTTATATAGGTTACATTGAGTTCAACTAGATACGTCGAAATGTATGTTTTCATACGGTTAATGCATCATATAACGTTTGGATTAATCCATTCAATGTTTACGATATACTCGCGCCGCAACGCTGGGGGGTCTTAACCCTAGTTTTATTTCAATTTGTGATTTTGGTTTTCTCTTAAACTTTTTTCTAGAACGATAAACTCATATAATTCAAGATCCGGATTTAGGTCTACATGTTCATGCCACAACCATATGTCAAAATGCAGCAAACAACTTAATATAACATGTCTCGACGGTTGTTGGTTGTTTTTTGTTTGACTGATAATTAATTGACTAAGAGTTAAGTTCTAAAAATAATAATAATAGGGGGTTGTGTTTGATTTTTGCTTCTCGGCAATCTGGTATAATATTAAAAACAAAGTCTTCGGGACGAGTGTTTTTTATCATAGGCTATAACAAGTGCTGGTAGGTGTTATCGAAACCAATACTATATTCTTTTTAATGGTTCTCGATGACATAAAATACGTATCGATATTTATTTGAGTATATCATGACCTTTTTTTATATTCTATTTTGGTTGTTATACCAAATGTCGGTATCGTACCACTACCGTAAGGGACTGAACCGATATATACCAAATGCCCTTCACATAACGCGGAGAATCTCACAATTATATAGTAATTGCGAAGGTCGGTATAAACAACCAAGTTGAGTCCACGCCGGAAAACGCGGGTAATAACACTAGTTTTTAGTTAAACCACAAAGTGATAGTTAAAAGGTATATTAGTTAAAGTTCATTGTCTACGTAATAGTTACGTGACGGAGTATTATGTTAAACCATAACAAATAGCCATATGTGAGTAGTGTCTTTTTCATTTACAAACCAAGAGATTCCGGGTTCTAACTGTTATTTTGTATATAGTGTTATTAAGATAAATAATTTTTTTAATAAACTTAATAATTTACATATTTACTTAAAGTAAAAAAATAATAAGAAAAAGCTATATGAAACGTGAACCTAAAAACTCAAATTATTAGTCATTACTCATTACTTATTACTTATTACTTAATACTATAATTTTCAACATGTTTAGGCATAAAGGTGTTGTAACTTTTGCTTTGAGGTTTTTTAAAAAAAAATTGATTTTTTTATTGTTAACACAAAACTATTTGATTCTTTACGTTTAACCCAAAACTATTTGATTTTTTTACTTTTAACCCCAAAATTTTTGCAATCTAACCTCACAACTTTTTTACTTTCAACTTTGATCCTCTATACTTTTCATTAAATTTTCGTTTTACGTTATGTTCTAAATTTTACGAGTTAACACGACGCAATGTGCGTGTGTGGTTAAACGTTTTTACGTCGTCTGTTTTTTACCCGTTTGACAGGTTCATCGTAACGCGCGGGTCCTAAATCAACTTAGTTATTCTTTAATATGTTTTACTTTTCAGTTTAGTTTCTTCGCATTAATACGCCGCAACTTCAGTGTTGATGGTCGCTGACAGTAGTGTGGCATTGGTGTGTCCGCCTCCGCCGCAACGCGGGAGTGCTTAGTACTAGTTAATAACATTTGGGTATATGGATATAATAAGTGTAGATCATAAATTAAAAATTTTACAAATGAGTTTTTGATACATAAATGTCACAATAAAGTATAAACAAATAGCCGACTTATTAGCCATCAACATTTTAGTGGGTGTAGTGGTGGAGCTTGAACGAAAACTCATTAAGAGTCAAACTATCAAAATCGAAATCGGTGGGGGCTGGATTCTTAAACATTTCAATATTTTACACTTCAAATTTTTTCCCAAATTTTTTCGCTAAAATAAAACATTGCGAGCGAAAAAAATCGGTGGGGGTCAGGGAACCCCCGAGCCTCCACTAACATCCACCCTTGATTCCCATAAGGGTTTTATTCTAAGAAGGTCTTAAGTTCAATATCCACCAAACCCCTTGCGTACTCATAACCCCCCATAACCTCCCATAACATATATGTGTAGTGGATAAACCCTCATAACCCCCCTTCAATTATATGTATAATATGAATGTATGTATTGGTTTGAGAGAGAAATCAAAACAAAACTCCGCTATCACCATCACGCACAACTCATAACCCCCAACATAACCCCCAAAGGGCGGTGTTTTGGGCATTATGGGGCGCTATAGGCTGCTTTCACCCCTCATAGTGCTCGAGTACACATGGTCTAAGTGCAATTTATATATAATGGGAGTAAGTATCATTGGGAATGATTTGAACTTAAAAAGGGCTTAAACGCTTGTTCTCACCTTAAAAGAGTTATCGAGTGTCTTCAAAGCACTAACTATTAAAAAACAAATAGCTGACTTGTTATTAACAATCTCTTAATACCAAACAAGAAAAATCTTATCCAATCTATTGCCACCCAGGCCGGCGTTGAGCGCCATGTGTCATTTTTTTAAGCTGACAATTATATAAAAAACTCAATTTATATTAATTTAAATATTTTTACATAAAGAACAACCCTAAAAAATAAAAATAAAAGCCTACTTATTAAATCCTAAAAAATTAAAAAAACCTACTTATTAAATCCTAAAAAATAAAAAAACTACTTATTAAATCCTAAAAAATAAAAAAAAACTACTTATTAAATCCTTAAAAATAAAAAAAAAATCTACAGAGTATGATAAATATTAAAGTGGGCAACCTACTTAAAATCCGTATTCTAATCGTGCTTGTACTCAATCTTCGCGGTTTCGAGTCGATCGTTGTGGGTCAAGTAGCCGGAAGGGACACGGTCGAAGCAAGCTTTAAAGCGATCCAGCTTCGGTTTGAGCTCATGCCATAGGTATCAATGTATTTTTTTTTAAATTGGTTTGGCATAGCGGTTACCCCCAACGACTACTTTGAACCAGCCAACCAAAGCCCGCCATGTCACCCCCCTCGCCCCATGCCAGACACAATCTCCACGCCAAGCGAGCGACACCATGCCCAACGCTTAGCCGGGGTGGTGTAGCCAGCGTTAAACCCCATCCACCGCTCTAACTCACACCCCACACTCCATAGTATTATACTATATATTAAATTACATTCTTAGCTATAGTAATCTATATTCCCTTTTTTTTTCTTTTAATTATAAGAATGCCATACACTCATATACTTAACATTTTCTTCTTTATGATATTTTTGTACTTAACTTCACTTTGAGTGGCATTTTTAATCATCTTATAATAATTCATTTTTGACCACCAACTTCAGTGTTGATGGTTACTGACAGTAGTGTAGCATTGGTGTGTCCGCCTCCGCCGCAATACGGAAGTGCTTAGTACTAGTTAATAACATTTGGGTATATGGATATATTAAGTGTAGATCATAAATTAAAAATTTTACAAATGAGTTTTTGATACTTAAATGTAACAATAAAGTATAAACGAATAGCCAACTTATTAGCCATCAACATTTTAGTGGGTGTAGTGGTGGAGCTTGAACGAAAAATTGGTAAGGGTCACTCTATCAAAATCCAAATCGACGGGGGCTGGATTCTTAAACATTTTAATATTTTACACTTCAATTTTTTCCCAAAATTTTTCGCTACAATAAAACATTGCGAGCGAAAAAATCGGTGGGGGTCGGGGAACCCCCAAGCCTCCACTAACCTCCACCCTTGATTCTCATAAGGGTTTTATTCTAAGAAGGTCTTAAGTTCAATTTCCACCAAGCCCCTTGCGTACTCATAACTCCCCATAACATCCCATAACATATATGTGTAGTTGATAAACCCTCATAACCCCCTTCAATTATATATATAATATGTATGTATGTATAGGTTTGAGAGAGAAATCAAAACAAAACCCCGTTATCACCGTCACGCACAACTCATAACCCCCAACATAACCCCCAAGGGGCGGTGTTTTGGGCATTATGGGGCGCTATAGGCTGCTTTCACCCCTCATAGTGCTCGAGTACACATGGTCTAAGTGCAATTTATATATAAAGGGAGTAAGTATCATTGGGAATGATTTGAACTTAAAAAGGGCTTAAAAGCTTGTTCTCACCTTAAAAGAGTTAGCGAGTGTCTTCAAAGCACTTACTATTAAAAAACAAATAGCTGACTTGTTATTAAGAATCTTTTGATACCAAACAAGAAAAATCTCATCCAATATATTGCCACCCAGGCCGGCGTTGGGGTGCCATGTGTCATTTTTTAAGCTGACAATTATATAAAAAAACTCAATTTATATTAATTTAAATATTTTTACATAAAGAACAACCCTAAAAAATAAAAAAAAACCTACTTATTAAATCCTAAAAAATTAAAAAAACCCCTACTTATTAAATCCTAAAAAATAAAAAAAACTACTTATTAAATCCTTAAAAATAAAAAAAAACTATAGAGTATGATAAATATTAAAGTGGGCAACCTACTTAAAATCCGTATTCTCATCGTGCTTGTTTGATTTTCGCGATTTCGAGTCGATCGTTGTGGGTCAAGTCGCCGGTAGGGACACGATCGAAGCAAGCTTTAAAGCGATCCAGCTTTGGTTTGAGCTCACGCCATAGGTAAAATGTATTTTTTTTAAATTGGTTTGGCATAGCGGTTACCCCCAATGGCTACTTTGAACCAGCCAACCAAAGCCCGCCATGTCACCCCCCCCCCCCCCCGCCCCACGCCAGGCACAATCTCCACGCCAAACGAGCAACACCATGCCTAACACTTAGCCGGGGTGGTGTAGCCAGCGTTAAACCTCATCCACCGCCCCAACCCACACCCCACACCCCATAGTCTTATACTCTATATTAAATTACATTCTTAGCTATAGTAATCAATATTCCCTTTCTTTTTCTTTTAATTACAAAAGAATGCCATACACTCATATACTTCACATTTTCTTCTTTATGATATTTTTGTACTTAACTTCTCTTTGAGTGGCATTTTTAATCATCTTATAATAATTCATTTTTGACCACCAAGGTTTTGGTTTTTACCATTTTTACCAATTTTTGTTAGTTTTTTTTAAACAACTTACATTTCTACCTTTCAATTTCTAACTAATTTATTTAATGCCCCCTCAACTTTTGTTATTTTTTTTAAACAACTTACATTCCTTCCTTTAAATTTTAACTAATTTATTATTGTCCCCTCAACTTTTGTTAGTTTTTTTTAAAACAATTTACATTCCTACCCCTTGAATTTTAACTAAATTTATTAAGTGTCCCCTCAACTTTTGTTATTTTTTTTAAAACAACTTAATTTCCTACCCTTTGAATTTTAACTAAATTTATTAAGTGCCTCAACTTTTGTTAATTTTTTTTAAACTACTTAAATTCCTACCCCTTGAATTTTAACTAAATTTATTAAGTTTTAAATTTATCACTTACACTTTAAATAATGTAGGCCTTTAACGTAATAGTTTTATATTCCTTTTATAACTTCTTTTCGTTATTTTTTTACAACTAAATTTGTGATAAAATATTTTTACAAAACATACCAATCCGGTATCCACCAGAAAAAATTAAATACTTATTTTTACGTTATCTAAAATTGATGTTTTAAACAATCATTACTAATTAGAACAAGTTGGTTTTAAATATATATTGTAATGTAATAAAACTGCTTTAAAAATTGATTTTTCCGTTTGGTTGGTACATGGAAAAATTCTAGTTTTGAGAAAAATAATCAAGTCATTATTCATAATTCACTCCTGAATTCAAGATACTCTATTAATTAAAAAAAAGATTCATTTTATGCTATAAAAAATTATAATAATTGTTATCCGTATCTCCGATCCAAAACCGTGGAGTTATTGCCAACAAAACCCTAATTCTTTTGTTTTCACATACTCCCCAAACCCTAAAACAACACAAACCCATTGCCTACCTTCCCCTTTCGTCTTTCAACCCTTGTTTTCCCAACAAGAACTAGAAACAACCTGTCGATTTCTTCATATCAATTTAGGGTTTCAAAATGGTAGCCGATAAGGGTAAGAAACCCAAAGTTGGAGACAAAAACGACCAGGAGAACGATGAGCAAATCGACGGCGAACTTGTTCTTACCATCGAAAAGTTGCAGGAGATCCAAGATGAGCTCGAAAAGGTACACCCTTTTTGATTCTTTTTATAAATTTTTAATCTTTATTTCGTTTTAAAGACACCCGATTTGATAGAAATTGGTGTCAAGAATTTCTTGTTAGTCATCAAGAATTGCTTAAAGAGTCTTTATAATTATTTTTGTGCTTAAAGTTTGGAACTTTTTGGCAGAAATTTGTTATATCTGTACTCAAATTTGATTGTATATTGTGGGGTTTTTTGTTCTGTTTCTAATGATATTATTTGTGTGTACAATTTCTCACTTTTTGACAGAAATTTGTTACATTTGTACTCAAATTTGATTTTAAGGTTTATTTTTGTTGTGCTTTAAATTTTAATAATAATTTTTGTGTATGTAATTTTTCACTTTTGGCAGAAGTTTGATACATATGTACTTTATTTTTTAGTTTTGTGAATTGGGTTCAATTGAAATTTATTTTTTGTTGTTTGATGGGTAAATCGGTATGCAATTTCTGTTCTTTAATTGCTTATGTGGCACCAGATCAATGAGAAGGCAAGTGATGAGGTGTTGGAAGTGGAGCAGAAGTATAACGAGGTTAGGAAGCCGGTTTACGATAAAAGGAGTGATATCATCAAATCGATTCCGGATTTCTGGCTGACCGCCGTGAGTAGTTTGTTATGATCTGTTGTGATATTGATTTTAATCTGGTTTGAGTCTGATTTGTATTTGTTTATGCAGTTCTTGAGTCACCCTGTCCTTTCCGATCTGCTCAATGAAGAAGACCAAAAGGTTAATTCTTTACTCGGTTTAGGTTAATGAGTTTTTATCCCGTTAAAGATCCAGTTAACTATTTACAGTATGCGATTGTTAATAATTTAATATGTTAAATGACTATCTTGTTATGTTTTTATTTTGTACTAGATCTTCAAGCATTTAACCTCTATTGAAGTAGAAGATTTTAAAGATATGAAGTCTGGTTATTCGATCTCGTTTGTGAGTAATTCTTTTCTATGTGTTAGTTGATCGTTTTATTCGCCTTTATATATTAATTTGATTTTATACTTCCGTTCTTTAGAACTTCAGTCCGAACCCGTATTTTGAGGACACAAAGCTCACCAAGACTTTCACCTTCCTTGATGAAGGAACCACAAAAATTACTTCTACACCTATTAAGTGGAAAGAGGGGATGGTAAAACATATTTGCTTATTCATTTATTATTAATAAATACTTTAATTGCTCGACCGCTTTTTTGGGTAATTCTGTTTCTTTCTTTTGTAGGGTGTTCCCAATGGAGTTGCACATGAGAAAAATGGAAATAAGAGGCCCCATGAGGAGGACAGGTTCCTCCTTTAATTTTTTCTAGTTATATTTCCATTAAAATTTGACAAGATGTATATATATATATAAAGGATTATCTTGTTGCATTTGAGTGATATATATATATATATATATAATTTTTTTAAATTTAATATTTTTTTGTGTAGTTTTTTTGGCTGGTTCAGCGAAACCCAACAGAAAGAAGAAATGGAGGAAATTCATGATGAGGTATGATCACTTTGGATTATACACGAGTCGAATGACTCGCACTTATTTAAGTTTATAATTGTTTTAATGTTATAATAAATGAATTTCTTTTTGCAGGTTGCTGAAATAATCAAGGAGGACTTGTGGACTAATCCGTTAACATATTTCAACAATGTAATTTTCTTATTTTACATCTATATTCATTTTTGCTGGTTGTATCTTTCTTTCTTTTCTTTTTCTGATTTTTCGTTGCACATTTTTCCTTTGAAGGATGCTGACGAGGAAGAGTTTGAAGGTGATGAAGAGGTAATAATGCTCAAGATTCTATGCATCCACGAGATTCTATCTTTTTCGTTGTTATTAAAAGGGTTTTATTTTTAAATTACGGGTCTAACATCTAGACTTCCACAGGAGAATGGCTCAGAAGACGATGACGAAGAAGATGAACAAGAGGATGAATGAGTTGGTGTAAAGTGGTTCGAAAAATTCGCAGAAGGTATCAGCTTTAGGGGTATGTCGGCTATCACTAAAAGGATCGGTTCATTGGTTTATAGTTAGTTTACTGTGTTTCCTTTTTTTCCTTTCTACCCGAACTGCAATTTGGAGTGTTTTAGGGATGAAACGACTTTATAAAGTAGCGGTCTTGGGTTATTTATTTAGAGCTCATGTGCTTGTTTCTCACCTTTTATGTTCTGGCATGGCCGTCTTGGGTTAATTAACTAAAGAAAGGTATCGATAACAAACAAAGAATCTTGTTTAACTATATGAATCAAGACATCTGTAACTCGTGGTGTGAGTTCAATATTCGTGATCTAATCTCATAACGTTGTTTTGTTTTTTTCGGGATTTCTAGATTCTTGATGGCAAATAGATTTCGCTGTTAGAAAAAAAAACTACTAAGAACCAAGATACATTAAACTCTATTTATTATTTTCCAAAAGTTGCTCTTTGAATTTGAGGACTAATTTTACCATTTTAGCCTAAAAAGCCTTGAAAAGACCGTTCATCTTTTACGATTAGTGCTCCCTGTTGTGGTGAACACCCCCCTTGCGCCCCTCTTACTTACGGCCACTGTCCATCCCCTGGCGCCAGTGTGTGTTGGTGTTCGCTCCTAACATCTAACCTACGCGTGTGTAACCTGTGCTTCTTAATAGAAAAATGTATCTTTACGAAGATAATAATATCAAGTTAAACAACAAGATGGGTTATATATTTTTCTTAGATATCCATCAGTGTGTTATAACTAGAAAAAAAGATATGTTTTTTAATGTGTGTTGTAACTAGAAAAAAAAATATGTTTTTTTAATGTTAAAATGAAGTAATTGTAACTCCTGTTACAATAATATCCTTTCTCAAGCTTGTGTATGCATTCCTGAGAAACTTAATAGATGTGTGCTACTAAATATAGTTATATTGCGACCCACATGTTAAAAAAGTTATGGTTCCGTCACTGTACAATGTTTTATATGTGTAAATTTAAAGCTATATGAATACGTTAAGTCATTCAAACCTTGGGATATCTAGAAAAGGTTGTTTCTTATTTTCAGTCATACTAAACATGAAGACATAAGCAATACAACAATTAGACATACCAAATGAATGATTATGACCCAGGAAGACATGAATATACCCTACAAAATAAAAGAAAAACTCGGCCGAAAACTGGACCTGACTTGCAATACGCCAATTGTTTTACTGTTTTTAAATTTTATTGTTAGTAGCTTGTTAATTGCTTAGATTCTCAAGTGTTAAGTGTTAACATATTAGCTGTTAATTTTAAGCAATATTAAAATAAGTTGAAACTAAAACTAAAACAAAAAAATCATCTTTAAACAAAATTGAAATCATCTTCAAAACCCCAAACGAAGTTACAAACAAATAAAAAAAATCTGGATTCATACTAAAAAAACTCAAATATTTCGTTTATTAGCATTTTATTACATGGGAGTACATCCAATAGGAAACTTACACACACATAGACCAACCAAACAACTAAACAGAACATAACAAATAAAACCAAACACACCCAAACCGGTTAAAATCGGTTTCGATGACCTATCATAACATGTCCCTCTTGATAATTATGCGAATATCGACCAAATTATGACAAACGGTGAAAAAAGTTTTGGGTCCGTCGCTATTCTTAACAACATGCGTCCATTTCGGGACATCCTCTCCCACCAACATCTAAATTTATAATTGGAAAAGTCCAAGGTTCATGTTGTCTATTTGTAAACAAAAGGGGTCAAGGTGGTAATGTGTAATATGTAGTTAAGTTGGGGAGGAGGATTAAGGGACTAATGATTTCCACATTTGTTTCATCAACACTTGAAGTTTTTGAGAGGGGAAGTGAACAATCAACACAAATCATCCAAGGTATGATCGATCATTCGTTTAGTTTATGTTTACTTGTTTATGGTTTTAATTGGAGATTGGATTATCACTTCAAGTTTTGAATTTTGTGCGTTGCGAAAGTCCATGGGCGGCCCTGGGGTGGGCGGGGAGGACCACTGGTCAGGGCCCGATATTTCGAGGGACACGTTATTTTATGAAAAAAAACCCGACATGTATATGTAAAATATTTTTTAATAGGGTATACCCATACAAACACCAACATAGGCCCACTTACAAAACTATTCTTATGGTTTAGATTAGTTATTAGCCCATTGACATTAGGTTTATACCTTTAGTGAGCCTAATACCCAATTTCGTTAAGGTCTAAGAGCACATTTTTTCGAGTTTGAACAGGGTACACGAATTCTCAGGGCCGGCCCTACGAAAGTCAACCGAGTTGTGGGAGATCGCTGTTCTAATATTAGTTTTTATGGTTTTCGATTGATGTAAAACACTTGTCAGGATCTTTTTGGGTATATCACAAACCTATTATTTTTGGCTTTTATTTTTCGATTACTATACCTATACCAAGTGCCGATATCTATATATCCCACAATTGACCAAATTCCTGCCGCAACACTTAATTACTTACAATTACAATCATTCGTGAAACTTAAAAAACATTTAGGCTCGGGCGACAAAAAGAATTGGGCTCAAAATGTGGTTAAGGACAAGGGAAAATGAATTAAAAAAATAAAACCTTAGTGGTGGAGACATCACTTGAACTTGAGACCTCTACATCATCTTAAGATGTTTTTCCACTACACGACCTACACTTTTTTACATAATATATATAAGCTTATAAAAATCTTTAGGGCCCTTTGCAAATTTGAGCATGGGGCGACGGCACGGATTTGCCGGCGCAAGAGCCGGCTCTTATTTATCAACTATTCATTTGAAGTCCATTTTGTAACGTATCCATCGTATGTAATAGTATGCCCTGCACCAGCTATTCCCACCGTTGACCTGCAGGGGCGGACTCAAGCCCATCCCAAGGTGGGCGGGCGCACCCCTGGGGAAAAAAAAATTAGTGCTAATTTCCCTCGAAAATCCCGTCCGCACCCCTTGGAATTTTTCGTCCGCACCCCTTGGAATTTTTCGTCCGCACCCCTTGGAATTTTTCGACCGCACCCTTGAAATTTTTCGTCCGCACTCCTTAGGTAAAAAGTGTTATCAATTTATATTTTATATATTTTTTTAGTAAACTTCTATTTAAAAAAAATACTACCTAAATTATATAACTTTTAATACCTAACTAACTAAACCCAAATACCCATACCTTTACCCACTTATAATTCCTAACTAGTTAGCCCACTAAGTTTTAGTCTATTAACCAAACCTAACAATATTTCAAACTATAATAAAATAATTAAAGCCCAAAACGTTTAGAAATTCTCTCCCGCTCTCTCTCTCTCTTGCGTCCCTGCACTGCCAACGAACAACATCACCCAACGACAACAGTCCAGCAGCCGACGACCACCGTAATCAGCCACCATACCACCGTCGTTTGACACCAAATCTAACCGGAATCCGAACACGGGTAAGTTTCTTTGTTATTTTGATGACTTTGATTGATATTATAGGAGAAAAAAAGGGTAATAAAGTTGTTAAATAGGTTTGAAATTTTGTGTGTTTTGAGGTTGTTTATGGTTGTTTAGATGATTTTTAGGGTGATTATGTTGTTTATATTCTCCTATATATTAATAGGAGAATGAAATGAACAGTAATTACAATATAATAAAATATTATATATGGTTTGTTTATAGTTTTATTATTTTTACAGTATAATAATTGTTATCTTCTTTACTTTTTAAGTTTGATAAGCTTGGTGTTAACCAGTACTTGTATCGAAAATTCAAAAATATCGGTTCGTTATCGGTACATGAAGGTATAAAACAGCACCAGCATGGTACATAAAACGTCAAAAGTCGGTACCGGATTGAGTTTGATAATCTTTTAGTTCGAGAAATTTGGTACTACTATCCAGTACCATTTGCTCATCCCTAATCACAGGTACCGTACGAACAACAACGGTATCGTACAACTTTGTTTTTTAGTTTCAGGGGTAGGGATGAGCTTGGTACCAACTGATACCGGTTCGTTATCGGTACATGAAGGTAAAAAACAGCACCAGCCTGGTACATAAAACGCCAAAAGTCGGTACCGGATCGAGTTCGATAATCTTTTAGTTCGAGAAATTTGGTACTACTACCCAGTACCATTTGCTCATCACTGATCATGGGTACCGTACGAATAACAGCGGTATCGTACAACTTTTTTTTTAGTTTCAGGGGTAAAGATGAGCTTGGTACCAACTGATACCGAATTGGTATTGCTACCGAGAATACCGGTTACGGTATCGGTATATGAAGGTAAAAACCGGTAGCGAACCGGTACCAGGAACGCCAAACGTCAGTACCGAACTGGTACTTAGGATCTTTCGGTTCAGGAAATTCGGTATCGATACCCATTACTATTTGCTCATCTTTGACTACGGGTTTCTACCAAACAACATCATTACCATACAACTTTTTTAGTTGATTTTCTTTCGGTTATTTTTTAGTATTTTTTTCTACATTTTCTTTTTATTCTTCTCAGCAATTCCGTGTGCAACGCGCTCGTAGTGATTTCAAACACGTATAAACACAGACTAAATAACAAAACAAATTCGCCGCAACACGGCGACGGTTTCAATAACTAGTATTTTTAGATTATGTTGTTTATAGATTTTTAGGGTGATTACAACTTACGTTATGATTTCTAGGGCTTGAATAGTTGAAAATTAAAATTAAATTTGAAACATTATGTTATGGAGCGATATACTTATGTTATATAGAAAAAGAATTGCTTAAGAATTTTAATTTTAGATGATGTTTTGGATAGATTTCAAAAAATGAAAACTCGTAGGGCGTCGACGTTTTAATTATGTTTGTAACAAGGTTTGACATGTTTTTGATGATTATATAAATTTAGTTTGATGTTCGTTTGTTTTACATGACCCGACCCGACCCGATACGAACCGGTTTTTTACTTATATACCTAGGGGCCTAAAATTTTTAAAAATATTCCGAACCCCCATAAAAAAATTCATGGGTCCGCCACTGTTGACCTGTCACCTTTCTTCACAGCCGGAGACGAGTCCGGCCGGAAAAGGGCCAAGGACACTATAGCCGAAGCCTGCACTGACTACGGGTTCTTCCAAATAGTGAACCATGGTGTTCCACTTGATCTGATGAACCAAGCAATGGAGCTTTCCAAGATGTTTTTTAACTACTCAGATGAGGTGAAACGGAAGTCTAGCTCCGGCCAGGATGCGCCACTTCCCGCCGGCTACAACAAGCAGCCGGACCACTCACCGGATAAGAACGAGTACTTGCTCATGTTCCCACCGGAATCACCCTTCAATGTCCTCCCAGATAATCCTCCTGATTTCAGGTGATTTGTGTGCTAATGTTTTCTGTATCGTTCCAATTTTCAGGGCCTCAGGGCCGGCCCTTAGAATTCGTGTACTCTGTTCGAGCTTTAAAAAAACGTGTCCTTAGGCCTTAACGAAATTAGGTATTGGGCTCAATAAAGTTCTAAACATAATGCCAATGGGCTAATAACTAAACTAAAGCATAAGAATAGTCTTGTAAGTAAGCCTATGTTGGTGTTTGTATAGGTATACTCTACTAAAAAAAATTTATGCCCTGGCCGGTGGTCCTCACCGCACACCCCGGGCCGGCCATGCCAATTTTATCAGATGTTTTCAAAGGGTCGATGATTATAAATTGATATAAAAGTAATTATAAGCTTATAACATTATATTTAAAAACCTGACTAAAAATGTAGACAAGTATACCTCTTAAATTATTCATTGTTGTATAAATTATTTAATGAAAGCTAACATAAAGTTTAAAGCAGATTTATCATTTATGTAAATCTGTTAGCTATTAATCACTTACTAACAAAATGCAAAATTTTCTTGCTATCGTGGCCACCAACCGAGGTAGGTGGTTGATGTATCAATCAATACCTGCATCTAACGCCACGTGCACATATTCGAGGACGGTTGTATCTATAAAACTAGGTTATATACCCGTGAGCTTCACGGGTTATGGGTTATGTTAAAAAAAGTTATATTTACAAAAGAAATTTTTTATATGATTTCTTATGAGTGGATAACCAATCATGTTTGGCAAACATTACCAATAAAGAAAATATACCATACAGTGCATTTGTTTTGGGACAACCCGAAAAAGAAATTATTACATATATTTGGAGACCCTGGAAATTAATATATTAGGCTATCGGACCGAGCCCAAACCAATTCCTCTCTGCTGTAAGGCTGTCAACGTGGGTAACCCATTTAAAGCAACCCTCCACGCTAAAAAAATCACTTTCAAGAGAGACCAATTGTTCTGGCAGAAACATAACCCACTACTGAATGCACCAGACCTTTGTAGCTTGTAATGAAGGTTGCAAACAGTAAACTCGCCCGAGCCTTCTAAATAGCACCTCCACCTGTCTGGCCCTGACCCCGTATCCACTGCAGAAAGGGCAGAAGAAAGCCGTTCAATACAGACACTTTAGCCTCAAAAAATTATTTTCAATCCTTACCCTACCTGATACTGAAACGCTTTTCACTTTCTCAATAGCATTAATCTTGAATTTATAATTCATTTTTATTAGTTAACTAATTATACAACTTACACATAGGATGTAACTAATATGCAGAGAAGCCAATCTGATTGAGAAGTACATGGTAATGAGCGGGTCGGGTGGTTCCCTAAATAAAAAACAACATATAATCCCATCATCATACGTTTTAAGCAAGTATAAAATTTGTGGTTTGATATATAACACTCACAATGGGTCCACTCTGAGCGCATAAGTAGAAGCCATTGTATTTAAGATGGCAAACTTTATTGTAAAAAATCGTTCATGTAACCAAAGGAAGAGTGCGAAATTTAGTTTTTGTTTGTTTAGTTATCTCAACATCACAACTTTTTAAATAAAAAAAAATATTAAACCTGGTGGAAGAGTTGGTTTGGAAAAACTTGGTGTGATGTGTTTTTAAAGCCATAATCACCATAAACTTGGGTTCCTATGATTCATCAAAGAACTTGCAAGCCGCCATGACATACTCAAGGTAGATATTAAGCACCTGGTTAAACTAAGACTCACTTACCAGTCTTTGAAAATTATTATATTCTTCGGCTTCAGCTTAGGAGTACTTATATAGAAACCTTCCAATGGCTCTCAGCTCCCTGACATCACAAACAGTGGCGGAGCTTGACCAAAAGCTTCGAGGGGGCGTAAAGTGATGAGACCTAAAATTTTTTTTCCCATCGTTATGTTTCGGGTCGGGTTGGCTATCGATTCAGGTCAGGTCAAATAATAATAGTTCTAAATAAAACTAAAAAAATTCATTCATTCAAAGGACCCATCCTTAAACATAAAAACTTGTGATTAAGTTTATTGTGTGGTGGGTAATCTATGGTTAATCAAATAAGAGTTAAAATATATACAAAGTAGTAACAAACTTTACTTTAATTAAATTGTAATAAATATTTAGGATATACAAAGTGGTAACAAACTTTACTTTAATTTATATATTGTATAAATATTTAGGAAAAATAATTTGGGGACGCAATCCTATTTAATTTTTAAAATTTCCGGACGAAAAATCGGAAAATATACACTTCTAACCGAAACATTGGGGTGGGCGGGTGCACCCCCGAGTAACAATTAACCTTCGCCTCTGATCACAAAACCATTACAACTTAGTAACATTTTATAAATTTTTACCTCGTTAGGCGTAGATAGGTGTGTGAGTTACCAAACTATCCAAAGTTCGTTCAGTCACTTGGGCTAGTTGACAATTCAGAAAAGATGTAGAAAAATAGAAGCTGGGGCGAGTACAAAAAATATAAAAACCTGAAGATCGTGATCGACAACCAGAGGAAAAAACCACGTAAATAATGAGCATCTCTCTCTTTGTCAGTGAAGGCCAGACCTTTGTTACGATGTGGGTATCGCAACAACGAAAATCCACTATATAAACAGAAAGAGTTATTCATAAATTTTAAGTTAAATATATGACTGATGTCATGTACTAAAAGATAAGCGATATATTGAAGTCTTCGCCCTTTGGCATATAGTTAACACATCAAAATTCTCAAAATTTTAATAATAATAAATTAACTAACGGTAAAAGCATTTCCTTGTTGACTTCATGCTCATATGACATACATTCTGAAACTTCCTTCCAACCAGTATACAAATATACATTCTTTTAACATGATATTAACCAAGTAGGAAAATACATTACCTCCTCATATTGTGTATTGCTATCTGTTCATGAAATTCCAAACTTGGAGTTCAATTAATACACATTACACTCTATTCTATGCTTCTCAATCAATATAACAAATATAAGTAAAACTCGATATAAGATCACAAATATACAACCAATATTAGATAGGGGGTGGTATGAACTCACATTGGTTTCTCGTGTTCCTACATTGTGAATCTTCATATCACGTTGTTGATATCCTAAAGTCAAACATCATAAGTACGCATATATTATGCTTAAGTTCAACATTCATTAACCATATAACTAATTTCATGATTTTATCATTTATGCACACTCAAGTTAGGCACAATAATGTTTTATTTTACCCCAAACTAACGTGTGGTAGAGAATATGAACTACCAACTTCTTTAAAAAGCTCATTTGGCCCATTAGAGAATATGTTGATACTGCCATGAAAAGATATAATTTTTTTCATAATACAACCTGGTTTCAACTCAAGCCTAGGGATGGCAATGGGTCACGTTCGGGTCGGGTATTGGTAATCCCATACCTATACCCGGTTGTAAAATCATGCCTCATACCCGACCCAATACCCATCGGGTATTTGTGCAACAACGATTATAAATTAAAAATATACATTACATGCTTATAAATTTTATCATAAATTAATAATAAATTTATAATATTTATACACCTATATCTATATACTTCACAACATACAAAATATAAATACTATCATGAAATACATATGCTAAAAGAAAATATATTTTTTCATATTATGAACATATTAAAATAAATCACTAATAGATAAGGGTTAATGGAAAATATAAATATAAATTAAAAAGTTCGGGTATGTGATCGGGTATATAGTTCGGGTAAACAGATATGTGGTTTTCGGATAATCGGGTCGGGTATCGGGTATACCTGTCCCATTTGTGTCGGGTTTCGGGTCTACCCACCGGGCTCGGATATTTTTGTCACCCATACAATCAGGCCTGACCTTTTGGTCAAAAATCCGTTTTGACCCAATCCAAGTTCGACCTTACTCTCATTCATTAGTAAATCACTTAAATTCAATTTAAGAATAAGGCATGAAGCCTATTAACTTGATAAGAAGTTATAATGTCACTTCGTATATCAATTAATCACAATTTAAATCTAACAATATCATATATTCCATGAAGCTATAAGTTAAAACACATTTTAAATCTATCAATATGATATATCAATTAACAGTCCATATGAAAGCTAAAATATACTTTAAATGTGCACTTTAACTCTCAGAACAAAAAAATTGAGAAAAAAATTATCAGTTCAGTTGCTTCCACATTTATTATCTACTTTGATGGTTGTTTATACATTGTTTGCAAAGATGTATTGCTTTCCAACATGTCATCACAATCATATAAACTATATAAACTGATATTACATAATAAGGTTCCTACTAAAGGGATTTGATTACTTACAAAACTAATGAGATTTATCTCCAAAGCATATTAGCCATGGCTTGCGGGTTGCTGTGATTGAAAGGGATCCTGAGCCCACCACCTGATGATCAAATATAAATAGTGGATTGCTTTTAGTGCCTGTAATGAAAATTATAACATTTCAATCACACACACAAAAACCTAAGAATAAAAAACATTAACAAAACATATTCTCATAAGAGCAAGTTAGGTCACTTAGACTTATACGCCTTAGCCCATAAACAAAACATTTGTTTCCTCATCCCACAAATACAAACCATGTATTAAAAAACAATTATAACAAAAAATATAACACTAAGTCTTTGAAATGAATGTTATGGCCATATTTTAACAAATACTATCAATTTTATAAGACAGAGATATAAAGAATTGATAAAATCGAAATGTGATTGTATGGCCGCTTTAAGCCAATAAATTAGAAAAAAAAAAGGATATGATTAGTTAGAGGGATGGTTTGCACATTGATTTTGAATGATACGAATTCACAAGCTTTATATTAAAATATATGTTACAAAAATATTAAAAATTAATCTATAAATACGAATACATATGTAGGACCAGTGCGGTTCAGTTGGTCACTTTCAACGGTTTGGACTGAGGCCCCAAAGAAGTTAACCGACAAATGAAGCATTTGAACGAACCTGATTCTGTGCAGTAGCAATCGTTGTCCAATTCTGCTGGGGTTCTGTTGCAGGTGAATAGTCACTAACAAAAGCAAGTGTTCTTGATTCTTCGGGTACGTTTATCACAACCGACGGCGGCAGTTCTCTCATTATCCATAATACAAAAGCTGAAGGTACAGATGAACCTGGAGAAACATGTTATTCCACTATATTTCAACTAAATTAAGGTTTTTTAAGAAAATGTGTCATTGTTTACCTATAAAATAGTATACGATCAGTAGAAGAGAGACATAGATCCCTCTAAAGCTCCGCCAATCACAATGATACAGCACCTACAAAAATTGACATGGGCCCGGCCCGGAAGAGAAACCTTGAGAAACATGAACCCAAGGACAAAAAGTACATACTGGTATATTTGTGAAAAAAGCAACAACCGAACTTGAGGTAAAACAAATAACAGAAACAATGGCAAGTCCAGCAACCTGCCAAAAAAAAAAGAAGAAATTAAGAAAAGATGAAATTAATTCACAGCCCATCAAAGACTTGACATGTTGGTTATTAAATGCATCTAGCAAGTCAACAAATGGACATGTACGAAAAAGCCTAACCGGAAGTTCGATCGCCACCAAAACCCGAGTCTAAGTACCCGGCTCCATTCAGATGACTGACATCCCCCCATGATTTGATGACCTATTTGTCGGGATCCGATAAGTGTAATACATTGACTGTTCAGTATCCTTCCTGCTCGGTGTCCTGTACCTAAAGAAGCCCACTCATGAAGTGCTCTGATCACACCACCATGAGTCACCACCACAACCCGCTCCCCTATCATCTCAACAATCATTAATCTAAGTGAAAACTAAAACAGGAGGGTAAGACAAAATTTTACCTTGGTGTTTACTGCCAATCGCTTGCAATGAATTTGTGCAACGTTTATAGAGTTGATTCAGGCTTTCACCACCACCCTGTATAAACAATAAATTGGTGAATGATCTTTTTTTTCTTTTCTTTGTAAACAAAGAAAACACACCAAGTAAAAAAATAGGCTCTACTTTTTATTAAAAAAAAAAAATCATAGAAAAGCATCAATAACATCTCTTAATTCGGAAATCTATAAGTTTAACCTCTAGGCATACAATGTTTATGTATACCAGCCAATCATTAAAGCCTAATGCAATCGTAATCTCAGATTATTAACACATAAATAATGTGGTATGGGTCAGTTTCTCCCCGACCGAGCTCGTTTCAAGCCTTGTTGACCTAAACCCTTTTTTACCCACTACACAACCCAACCGACCTACCAAATACTTGAAAGTTATATATAAAACACCTAAAACTGGACTCGGCTCGGCAACTTGAGACTTTCTCTGGTGGTTCAACAACTTGATCAATAATGTGATTCTCCTCCACATGTACACTTTCAATCGATAAAAAGATTCGGCATCAACAATAAAAATAAGTATAAAATAATTTAATCGCCCATTGTGTTTGATGACTAATCAAGAATAACATAGTGTAAAGTTAATTCCTATAAACAATCAAAATCAAATTAAAAATATTCATAGAGGATAGAGGAAAAGTACATAATTCAGATAACTTTTAAAAACTAAAAAAAGCATCTAGATTCTTGTTTGCTTAAAATAGACCAAACACTTATGAAAGATAGCAGATTATTTATCATAACACACAAAACTGATAAAAGTACATAAACACAAATCCATAAAAATTTAACCGAATTTGGTTTAAACCATTGCCAAGATAATATCAACTAAGCACACACAATTCATACACCTTTCTTGTTCTAACAGGGCCAGCTTGCAAGTTCAGTTTCATACTTCAATTCAATTTTAAATCAGTCCATAAATTAGATAATTTAAGTCACTTCTAATTGCCTTAAAGATATTTTCTTGTTTGAAATTTGTTCTTTAGAAAGAGCAAACTTCCATCCACTCAATAGATTATGATATCTAACAAAATCTAATACTTTAATCACACATAACAATAAATGTCTAGCACACAACATGAACCCATACTCAAATCTATAATACCCAAAATTCCAAAATCTTTCTAAACACTTATAAACATCGAACTATACATTATCCAGCAAGTGTTCGACGAAATGCCTGAAAGAAAAAACAAAAACAAAAAGGAATACCTGAAACCCGGTTGAAGGAGGTTCGAAACGGCCGAATTAGAAGGTTAGGTAAGGCGGTAGAAGGGACGGTGACAAAAAGGAATACACATAAGTCATTGCATCCTCTTATCATGACTATTAACCACAATAGCATCCACTTATCTCTTGCCGGAACCGGAGCTTGCGACGTCAACCACAGTCGTCACCGTCGTTTTGTTTGCGGCGGAACCCTAAACGTCGCCGCCGTGTCTCTTTCCTGCCTCTCTCTCTCTCTGCTGTAATTTCTTTCGAGCCAATAAGCAAAAGAACACTCAAAAACTTACCCTTGAAACTCCTATCAAAACCCAGTTCATCACTGCGCCTTCATCCTTCTTTCGATTATGACAAAATCAATACCTCTCAGCCTCTTGTTCATTTGATTGTAGCCCCCTAAAAGTGATTTAAGGTCTATCTGACTAACTTTGCCTTTTAAGGTTTCTCTGGGAGAAGATGAAGATGAAAGAATAGTGAAAGAATAAAGGAGAGAGAAGGAGCTGCTGTAGATTTTAGAGTTTCGAGAATGAAGGAGAGAGAAGGGGGAAGAGAGCAACAAAAGGACTTTTCGAAGAGAGACACGTGATTTGAAATTTGAATGAAAATTTTGAAGCCTGATTTGACCGCCCAAACATTTCAGCAAGTTTGAAACATTAATTAATATACATAAAAATTGCAAATTCTCACAAAATTACACATAGGAAAGTATGACGTGGATTGGCTAGAAATTTGACACCTAAGATCAGATTAATGGGGAGGCCTTCAAATGTTGACACCTAGGATTTATCACCTTTGATTTATTATAATAGAGAGATTCAGCCAATACTTTATAGGTTTTTTGTTATATTAAAATTTAATGATAATCAGTTAGTATTAAGTGCATTTGGTTTGTTTAGATGATACCTCTGAATCATTCAGTAAGGGCTGTTTGTTTGCCTCTTAATAGTTCAGATCTTTTAATGGTTTAACACTTAATAGTTTAGACTGTTTGTTTTACGAGTAGATGTCTGAATGGTTCAGACATTTGCTTCTGAATGGTTAATCATTATACTGAGTCTGAATGGTTATGATCTCTAATCTGAATTGGTCAGACATTTACCTCTGAATGGTTAAACATTATACTGACTCTTAATGGTTCAGACCTCTAGACTTCTTACTGGTTCAGCACTTAATGGTTCAGACCTCTTACTGGTTCAGCACTTAACCATTAAGAAGTTTCAAACATCCCCAAAGTCTCTTACCTATTTAAATTTCAAAATGATAACTGAATCAAAGTTTTATACCTTTATCTGCTCATCTGTGTTTATCTTAGGTGGTGTTTGTTTTTCTAAAAAAGATATGTGCATGCTCTTGTGTTTGCACCGCATAGACCACGCACAGACATTGACATTTGCAGACTATTTGTTTTTCCAAGACGTTTCATTAAAAAACGTTTACGCGAGCTCTAGTTGGTGCAGACTTGGCCCAACCACTTCTAAGAATTTCTAAGGTCTGAAGAGGGTTAAACACCACCACCCACCACCATCGTCCACCACCCACCACCGTCACCACCACTACTGTCCATCGGCACCACCACCGTCCACCACCACCATCCACCGTCCACGTCCACCACCCACCACTGCCGTCCACCACCACCGTCCACCATTCACGTTTACCACCACCGACCATCACCGTCCGTACACCACCTCCAGTTTATTTTAGAAGTCTATATACGTTAAAAAACAAACAATCTTCTCTTTGCAGACTACAGAGGTTTGATCCACCTCATTTTCTACAGATATAGTCCACAGACTGCAGACATTTTACCTCTTAAAAAACAAACAACACCTTACTCAAATAGACCTTTTAATGCGCAAAGGTTCTCAAAGAGCCCCTAACTCTAGAGGTGTTCAAAACCGGATATCCGAAAATTCGAATATCCGAAAATTTCGGATACCAAATTTCACTATTCGAAACCGTATCTGAAATTTCGGATATCCGATCGGATAGTGAATCGGATATCCGAATATCCGAATTTTATTTTTTTTATTATTTTTATATATAGAACTAGATATTTCGGATAGTTTTGGATATCCGAATATAAGTTTTCGGATATTTTTCGGATATTTCGGAAATTTTCGGATATTTCGGATATTTTTCAGATACTTTTTGGATATTTTCTGATACTTCGGATATTTTCGGATATTCGTATATCCGAAAAAAATAAAAATTAAATTTTCGGATATTTCGGATATCCGGAGATTTTTAAAATCACTATCCGACTCCGAATCCGAAAATTCGGATATCCGAAATTCGGATATTTCGGATTCGGATATTGGATAATTCGGATCGGATTTTCGGATACGGATAGTGTTGAACACCGGCCAACTCCCTTTAAATCTACTCTTAAGGCCATGTTTGGCGAACAACTTATAAATTTTTGGAAGTTGATAAGTCATAATGGAGTGACTTATTGACTTTTCCCCTGACAAAATAGTTTCTCCCAAACACTTTTTAACTTTTCAAAAAGTCAATAAGCTAATAAGTCATTAAAATAAGCAATCCTATACACCCCAAAATTCACAACTTTCGTTATTAACTAGCCACGTACACTTTGCTGGATTTGAATCTTCCACACCTTTTACTAACAAGATTATTCTTTGAAATGTCATATTAGTAGTGTGCTTTTCTTTTCACATACATTTTGCTGGATTTGAAGTTTCCATACCTTACTAACAAGATTATCCCGTTAAAATGTCATATTAGTAATTCAGAAAAAAATACCTTAATTTGATGGGAGAAGTATGAAAACTTAAGGTAGACCACAAATACTATATAGGCTTATGTGTTATAGTCGTTTGGCACCCTCCTTCCTTCAAATGAAGGGTTTTCATTATCCACACGCTCTCATTCACGCCCAACCCATTAATTGGTAAACAAACCATATGAGTTTTAAGACACCGGATCATATTCCTTTGACGTGATACAACTATATATCATCATATTGAAACCTGGTGGTCTCTTAACAAATTTTCAGGAAAACATTGAAAGAGATGTTCAAATATTTTGTGAAAACAGGGGAACTAATAACTATTAGAGGACATAATCAATGACTGTTTAAGCCTCCCTCCAGTCCAAACTTTCTAAAGGAATACAACAGCGATCGAAGCTGGGATTTCATGGTAACGATGCGATGCCTGCCCGGAACAGAAACCGATAACAATGGCATAACCCAACATGAAGATGGAAACTTGATCACCATTGTTCTTCAAGAAGACGTTGGAGGTTTAGGGGTTTGCAAGAATGGGGAATGGATTCTGGACATCCCCTCAACAGGCACATTGGTTGTCAACATCAGTGATGTTTTTCAGGTTAACATATTGCATGCCATATTCGACTCTTAACACCAACAAAACAATATTCACACGTTTGGAATGTATTGCAGGTGTTGAGTAATAAAAAATTTAAAAGCGCGACACATAAGAGTGGTGAGACCAGAGGGAAGAAGCCGTCTTTCGTATGTATTTTTGTATAATTTGCAAGGGGACAAGTGGGTGGAACCGTTGCCGAAATTTGCTCAAGAGATTGGATTGGCGGCCAAGTACAGAGGGTTTTATTACAAGGATTATCAGGCTTTGAGGCTGAGAAACAAGACTCACCCACCATCCAACCCTGAAGATATCATCAGAATCACACATTACGAAATTTAACCGACAAACAAACATAATCTGGCTGCTGCTACTGCTTGTTTTGGTTTTGTAATTGTCAAATCCAGTGTTATTGCTCTTTCTTGAAGCTATATCTATGTAGAAACTCACTTAACAACTTCATAAGCTCATTGTACAAGCTTATTAAGCACATTATACAAGCTTATCAAGCACATTATACAAGCTCATTGTACAACTTTACTCTATAGTGGTCAATAAAAAAGCGTGCATTATGCGACTTAGAGCGCATCGCACATTATGCGCTCCTGATTCGCACATTTTAAAACCAAGAGCGTTGAGCGTTGAAGGTCTTCTTCAACTCAACTTGTTAGAGCAGTAGGTCTCAGTTGTGTGGTTCATTAATTTTATAGTTGTATCAGTTATGCAGTTAGTTATACAATTAGTTTCTGTTATATAGTTCAGTTAGTTTCTCAGCTGTACGTGCCTTTATTTCAGGCACATAGGAGGCCTTACATTGTGATATATTCGTTCATTCTAGTGAGATAACCAACTTACACCTAAACAACATACATACAGTTCAAAACCAAAATCTCGTATCGAAAACAGATATAAACCTAAAAGTACATGAGCCAAAGGGGCAAGACAATGAAAAGCCTGAGTCCGGCAATGACTCCAAAGAGGTAAACATACGACATGTTATTCAGATATATGCACGTAAAAAACAACTTGATTTACAAAGGTAAATAATACTTAAAGCACATTCCAAAGCAGAAAAACTACCATACGGTCAATACAAGAGTTTAGCCACAGTAAAAACAAAAACTAGCTCCACAATCCCCCATGACTGATGTGCAAACAAACCTCAATATCTGTAATCACCTTCAGAAAATATGCTGTTGCCTCTGTGCCTCGTTTCCCTATCAGACTGCACAAAACAAATAGATAATTACAACTACATCTCATAACAGATTAATATACAAGCGCAAAAGCAGGGAGGAGGGGGGGGGGGGGGGGGCATACACGATGAATGATTTCTTGAAACGCATCCGGTCCGTGTTCCTGAATGTATTTCTCAGCTGCAGTTAGGATGTCATCTGGTTTACTGAACACGTCTTTCTTTCTAGGGACATACCAAATGTTAATCGTCTGTTTTCCGGTGTAAAACGGTCTAATATAATGCTCATAAACATATGCAGCACCACTGAAGTGCGGTATCACCAACCAGCAGGTTACAATCAGCTTTGCGTATGACCAGAATGGTATCCTGACAAGCATTACAACAAACATAATACTTTCGACCCATTAACTACAATCGTTCTAAATTAGAAACAGGCCATACGAATTATACAAGTACTTTACCATTCAATAAGCTTAGCAAACGTTAGTTCGAATAGTGTAATCATAGAATACAGAATCCAATATGTAAGCCATTGCTGATCATCCGCCAGAGATTTTGTCTCTATCGCCCTTATTGAAGCATATCTGTTAGGCAAAAAATTAAGCTCATCATTCACTGATTAAACCATAAATTAAACTAATTAATTAATTTATAAAACGCGTTCCAAAAGAACTTACAAAGGATAAGCCAAACTAACCACCGGGCTGCAACACAAAGTACACAAATCAAATCAAATCAAATCAGATTCCTCACTAAATAGAAATTTCTAATTCACTAAAAAACATTATGATAACTTAGGCTTATATATACAATCAACGATTAAGACAGATAAAGACATCAATTACCCAACTTTTCATATGAAAATAATTAAAAATCATGAACACTGTTAAAAAACCTAAAGGAACTTCTTAAATGATTGTTATAGAAGCAAATAAAAAGACTAAGGGGGTGTTTGGCCTAGCTTTTATTTTTTGGCTTATGCTTATATTTTTAAGTAGCTTATAGCTTATTTTCTATCATTTGATAAGCCTTGTTTAAGTGTTTGGATTAGCTTATAGCTTTTTTTATATCATTTACCCTTACACAAAGAAGCTTTTTCAAAATAAGCTAAAAAACCATCTTCAAGTAAGCTTCTTAAAATTAGCTTATATAAGCTAATAAGCATAAGCTTAAAAAGCTAAACCAAACACCAAATTAAGCTTATTTTGTAAAAAAAGCTAAAAAAGCTATAAGCTTTGTTAAAAAAGCTAGGCCAAACACCCCCTAAGCAACTATAAGTTTCTAACTGAAAACCCTAGATTTGTTTTTGAAGAATAAAGTGAAGAGGAAACCCTGCAAGAATGTCGAAGTTTTGAGCGATTAGTTTGAGCAAATTTCCGGCTGCAGATCCAGATCCCATATTTGATCAGAAGTAGCAATTTGGTTAACGAAATCGGAAAAGAGAAGAAAGTGTGAGTTGAGATGTCGGTCTGTCAGAGGATTTGGTTTGATGTTGTTGAACTGAAGCATGACTTGTACCGTATAACTAAACATTGCGCTTTAATTTCACGCGGCTATTTTTATTTTTGTTAGGACGACGTCATGATATATATTGTGTGCTTTGTTTGCGAATAGCACATAGCGAGGGTTTGTTCGAACTTGGCTTGTTTACAAATCAAGCGGTTAGGATCGGGTTGGATTTAAGATATTGAGTTGGGGATGAAGGGTCGAACTCGTTTGGTTTATAACCAAGAAGCTCGGCGTTTAAACAAAAAATTTAGTACCAAGTTTTCAATTTTAAATATTCAAATTGTCATTTATTTTAGTCTAAGGTTGTATAAATTATAATTATAATGGTGTATATTATACATAAAACGAATTAAAAATAATTCGCACCAAACGAACGAGCAACGAGCGAGTGTCCATTTGCTCATGGTAGGATCGTTTATAAATAGAACTGAGTCGTTCGGCTTGTTTACAACTTAGCCAAAAATGAAAGAGTATTTTTCGAGCATTTTTCGATCGTGCGTTAAGCTATTAGATTACCATATATGAAATATACGTGTGTATTATAATACATATAAGATCGTTTGTATCAGGAGCCAATTTCACATAAATTCCATTATAAAGAGAAATAAAACATTTTGATTTTTTAACAACAAATTTTTATACCTAAATACCATCTAATCTTGCACTAGGATTTAAGCAACCTACTAGTTGTAAGGAACATTTTATTTGGAGTAAGCACTATACCACTAGACCACCGGGTCATTGGTAAGAAACGTTTTATTGATAATGAGATTTCAGCCTTTCTTCATTAATTACTTCTATGGCATATTTATAATCTACTGATTTGTAAGACTGGTTTTATTTTTTAATTGTGAGATCATTCTCACATCATCAAACCACTTTCTTTCACTTTTTTAACTACACCATGTAATAGTTTCAGTGGTTTTAAGTTTTAACCGCACCATAATTATTTTTCAATCTTTACGAATTTATTTAAACAAGGGTTAAGACCCGCCCGCGTTGCAGCGCGGGTACAGCGTAAACATTGAATGGATTATTCCAAACGTTATACAATGCATTAACCATATGAAAACACACATTTCGACGTATCCAGTTGAACTCAATGTAACCTGTATAAACATTGTGATTGGATCAAACGTAATGTAAATCAAATTCATATCGAACAATCATAACATATTATATGTGATCTACCTCATACATAGAAAACGTAACGGGTATGAAGGAAAATATGCACCTGTAATCGAAAGGGATTAATTAGAGCTTTAGAAAAAAAGGGAAGAAAAAGAAACCATAATTTGACTCCACTCGGTTCGAAACAAACTTTTCGAAACATGCATAAAATAAACACGAAAACATATTATATTTGACCTGAATCATTTCCCAAAAAAGTTTATGTCGAAACGTAGAACAACTTAAATTTATACGAAAACGTACATCAAAATATGCACGTAAAAATGGTTTCTTTAAACGAAAACGTATTATATTTGACCTGACTCATCTATAAAAAAAGTTTACGTCAGAATGTAGAACAAATCATATTTATACATACCCGTATATAAAATATGCACGTAAAAGATAGTTTTTAAGTACGGGGGTATAGGGTAAAACGAAACAAAATATTAGTAAAAAAATTAATAGGTTAAAAACGTTCTTAAAACCGTGCCAAGTAGCACCAATGTCACAACGACATCGACTCTCAACATCGTAAAAATAAAATAGATAAAATGGTAAAAGTTACACTGAGCGAAAAGCAGACTAAAATCGGTGAACCACGCACACCCGTTACAGTGTGTTAATGCGAAGAAATTAACCAGAAACGTAAAACGTAGAAAATAATAACTTAGTCGATCTAGGACCCGCCCGTTGCGGCGAACTTTTCAAAAGGGAAAAAATGGACGCGTTGCGCCGGTTCTGTCAAATATTGAAAAATAGAGCAAAAAACCTTGAACCTCACATGCACGCTACGACATGTTAACTCGCAAAATTTAGAACGAAACATAAAACGAAAAACTTGTGAAAGATGAGAAGTATGAGGGACCAAAGTTGTAAATAATAACGTGTTGTGTTAAATTATAAAAGACGGAAAACATTGGGTTAAAAGTAAAAAAATTAAAAGGAGTTAAAATACAAAATATGAAATTTTGGGTTGAAAGTGAAAAATTAGATTTTTTTTGAAAAACTCCCCAAACTTGGGATACAACTCATAATGCACAAAAAAACTTGCTACTTTATAGTGTAATAATATGATATAAATCACAAAACTAATATTAAATAAAAATAACTTAATTACATAAACTAAAAATAAAAATACATTAATAAATGCTAAAATATATATTAATAAATAATCTATTCAAACACTATACTATTGTCTGCGTGGTTGTCATCATCATCATCCTTATTTTCTGGACGCTCCGCCCAAAGATGTTCTATCAAGTCCGTTTATTAAGATAAGCACATATTACTCTGAGCATCTTTTAGCCCGGATAGCATGTTTCTCATCAACTATTAGTATAGTAACATCCGATACGACGCTCTCTTTGTAATGTTGACAAATCATTTTTCCCTCGTCATCAAATATCATATTGTGTAGGATGATACAAGTGTACATATATATTAATGTTATTTAATTTCTCTTTATATCACGAGTGTGCTGGTTCTGCAATAATACTCCATCTTTTCTCCGACACTCCAAACACAGACTCAATATCTTTCCTAGCCGATTCTTGTTTTTTTTTTGTATCAAATATGTTATTTTCTCATTATTTGTGTATGAAAAGATTGTGACAAGCGTGACCCATTCCGGATGAGCCCAATCGCTAAGATAATACCCACGCTCGCAGTACGAACAATTTGTGTAAAATGAAGAGTCGGGTGCAACTCCATCAATCATGCCAAAAAAACAGGTGACTGCTCTATGACGTTAATATTGTTGTTCACTCCAGCCATAACAAAGTATGCATGCTATATCCAAAAATCATGACATGATGACCTCAATTATTAAGATCGGGCCGTCATGATCACCACGATGATGTTGACCTCACCAAACACATGGACAACTAGAGCACATCCAGTCCGTGCAATCAATACTACTAAGTATGTCGGAAAAGCTATGTACACTTTCATGTACCTCAAATAATTGTTGGATGTCACAAATTTCGGTTTTCTTATGTATCTCTGGCCATATAGACCAACCGAACCTTAGAAACAATAATCTAATTAATATTAAACAATGCCATCGCAAAAATTGTGGAGCCTATCTCGACACAATTTTTCAGACACTTTCAAGTATTCCCCCACGCGTTTCGTGCAAACTTCCATATGCCAATTCGGTAATTCGTCAATTGGAAAAAATGTAAACTCTCCCTTTTAAGTCATTCATAATTCGTATGAATAGTTGCCACCTTATGCGACGTCGAAACATAACCGCATTATAGATCGGATATTCTAGAAAAATCAATTGTTTACGAAATGATTTATGAGCACCCTCACGATCCCGCATTACTTTTTTTGCTCTTTTACATGGTTGTGAAGGTTCGGAATGCTCACGTAAAAGTTGGATCTCCAAACGAGTCGCAAAATTTATTATTTGATCTTCCAAGTATATCTCGAATGATGATATGGTAGGTTGTCCATTTTTGTAAAAGATGTAGAAAAAAGATTTTATAAATATTGAAAGTAAAATGAGAGAGTTACGTAATGGTGTATGTAAAATGTAGAAATGGTTTGGTGTACATATAAGTTTAAATTTTATTTGGCCCCCCTTATTCTCACATACCCTATATCTTATTTTCACACCCCCTATTGTATACGGGCCGTATAACATTATAAAACCCGTATAGAATGTTTTTGAATAAGAAAATGCGTAGGGAATGTTTTTTTGATTTTACTATATACGGCTCGTATATAGTTATACGAGCCGTATACATGTGTATACGATTTGTAAAACGTATACGGCTCAATAGATTTATTCTGTGAGGTTTTTGATGTTACCAAATGTATACGGGCCGTATAACTGTATACAGCCCGTATATAAGGATGTTTTTTCAAGTATCACGTTTTTTCTAGTAAAAACACAATCATTCTAGGGTTTCTGAACTCTTCATCACCTTTAACAATGTCGATAAACGTTGATCGAACACGCCGCTTAAATCAGAGCACAAGTAGAGTAACGTTACCGATCAGTCCGTTGATGGAAACCTTAGCGATCGCAGAGATATTCGTGTTGGTTATTTATCGATTCTGCTAGTTATCGGCGGGGATGGGTACAGAAACCACCAAGGGTGATAATGGATTGGTTACAGAAACCACTAGCAGAAGAACCCGACACGTCTTCTATGATGATCAGAAACATTTCGAATAACTAGCAGAAGAACCCAACACAAACAAGTTCTCCACAGTTTGTTATTCAGATCTCTATTCGGCCATCTTTCCAAACTACAACACACGATAACTTTAACTTTATATTGTATGATTTGACCAGGAGGAAATGATTGGAGGTGATTTATACATTTAATAAGCTGTCACAGTTGTCAAAATCGTTGCGTGCATTCATATTGTTTAGACAATAACAGATAATAAACGGATTGTTGGACTTCTTGTTCCAAATGCACGCCTCAATTCATCTTTTTTACTCTTTTCTTCGATTTCAACAAATCTTTTCCTTTTCCTTCAATTTCGAGAACATTCTCAGTAACATGAAGAAGTGTCGGGTTCTTTTACTAGTGGTATTTTAATGAAGTATTGAAGATTGAATGTGTAAACCGCAACCGTTTTTTACTACGGAAACAGTGGCTATGCGAAATACAAACCGCAATCGTTTGTGACTATGGGTAACACAAGTTTTCTTTTTGAGCTTGATGGATGTCCGTTATCTCGGTTGAGGCGTGCATTGTTTAAATCTGAATCAGTTGGTATGTGTTCGTATCAACGTTGTTTATCACCCTGTGTGAGCATTGGAACAAGAAGCCCAACAATCCGTGCAGTCATATTTGTTGAGACAACAACAGATAATGAATGGATTGTTGGAGTTCTTGTTCAAAATGCAGCTGTAGTTCCGGGACCACTGGACCAGACACATGTCACATAGTTTGTCATGACAAAAGATATAGATGTAGGAATATAACTAGATGTTACGTGTGTCAGGATCTTTATCTATCATGTCATCGACCAACTGCTCGAAATCTCTTTCGTTTCTCATGTTAGGGAGAATGTTCTCGAAATTGAAGGAAAAGGAAAAATGGTTGCTGATGTTTGAGAATTAAACGCATATATGTGACAAAACAAGGATCGTTCTAATAGATTAAAGATATTAAACAGTTGTCAAATTCGCTGTAGGTTGGTTTTGGGAAGAAAAGAAGGGGTTTACGGTGTTCTGGTATGTTGAAAGAGGTGAATGGTCTTGAAAGATTTGTTAAAATCGAAGAAAAGAGTAACTAGCAGAAAACGTGTCAGGTTCTTCTGCTAGTTATTCGGAATGTTTCGAATCATCACAAAAGACGTGTCGGGTTTGTATTTCCCATAGCCACCGTTTCCGTAGTAAAAAACGGATGCGGTTTGCACATTCAATCTTCATTGCTTCATTGATTCGGATCATCTTTAGTAGTGTTTGTTTGACAACGTGATTCAGATTTAAACAATGCACGCCTCATTTAGTCTTTTTTACTCATTTCTTCGATTTCAACAATCAGTAAGCAAATACACAACCTGATTCAGATCTCTATTCGGTCATCTTTCCAAACTACAACACACGATAAGTTTACACTTTATAGTGTGTGATTTGACCAGTAGTCAAATTCGTTGCGTGCATTCATATTGTTTAGACATCAACAGATAATGAAGGGATTGTTGGACTTCTTGTTCCAAATGCAGTTGTAGGATCCGTACTTAAAGGTCTCTCTAAAATATGCAACCGAGACCGCCTTGTTAATTTTAATGAAGCAATGAAGATTGAATATGCAAACCGTAACCGTATTTGACTACGGGGGGTCTAGTTAACTTTCAGATTCAGATTCAGGAAGCAGATGATTTGTCAAAAGACATGTTGGGATCTTCTGCTAGTGGAAGACCGACAAACAGTCTTGTACGTGGTTTAATATCTTTAATCTATTAGAACGATCCTTGTTTTCTCACGTACATGCATTTAATTCCCAAACATCATTACAGATTCCATGTTTAATTCCCGAATGCATCTACTTCTCGCAGGTATAACACATAGTCAATGTAGTAAAATGTGAGCTTTTACACCAACCATATCGATATTCTAGTTCTCCTTTTCCTTCAATGATTAATTTGTAATATATGAATAAGATACCTTCGAGATACTTCGTGTTAGTTTGATTTGAATTTTGAAAGTTGGAAGATGTATCTGGTGGGGGTGATATGGTAATTTTTAATAATGTAGGAAGGATTGAGCTTGATGGATGTCCGTTATCTCAACGCTTCTCCTTACATTACTGATATGGAATTGGACAACCGCATCCGTTTTAGTGCTTCTCAATAAGAAATTATTTATTGAATCATAACTGAAACAGTCGAAAAAAAAAACTAAATCGAACCAACATAGTTGAAGGTACATGTCTGCAAAAGGTGCAAGAGAATGGCGAGTAATCAGTTGTATTTTTACAGATTTGTTTCTTATTGTAATCAGTTGTATTTTTACATATTTGTTTCTTAAACATAGTTAACTTTCAGATTCAGGAAGACATGTCGTGCATTGTTTAAATCTGAATCAGGTTCTCAAACAAACACAATTAGACAAAACAAGGATCATTCTAATAGATTAAAGAGAATAAACCACATACTAAATATAATATTTTTTTTTACCATTTTTTACCCTAAGAATACGGGGCCGTATACTATTATACGGCCCGTATACAATCACCTTATACATTGTATACGATCTGGTAAATTTTTTTCACCTGGTGTATACGGGTCGTATAATGTTATACGGCCCGTATAGAATTAATTAAATTGACTAAAGTCGGCTGGTACAGCTTTTATCATTCACATCATCCTTCTCGATCTCAACCGAAGGGAAATCCAAGAAACGAAAGGGATTTAGAGCAGTTGGTAGAAGACGTGTCAGGTTCTTCTGCTAGTGGTTTCTATAACCAATTGGAAAATTGCATACTCTCCTATAAAGATGAGTTGGTATTGAACCAAGAATATGAAGATGAGTTGGTATTGAACCAAGAATATGAAGATCAATAAAGATGAATTGGTATTGAACCAATCATTTGTTGATATATATATAGCATAGTAACCCTAACTCTCAGTCATTTCTATAGAAAGAGTTGGGTTTTCAACAAATCTTTGTGTAATTATTCGGAATGTGCTTGTGTTGTAGAAACCAACAAAATCTGGTGGGGGTGATATAGTAATTTTCAATAATGTAGGAAGGATTGTAGTTATAGAACCTGACAAACCAACGAAATCCGAATACTTCAAACATTCTAAACCCTAACTGTGTATGTGCTTGTGCTGTAGAAACCGGTGATGAATTTGTGTACACAACTGAACGTTCATTACTGATCTGAAATTGGAGAACCGTTGTGTATCTGAATCAGGTTCTCAAATAAACACTACTAAAGAAGGGTTGGTATTGAACCAACATTCCTTCAAACATTCTAAACCCTACCTGGAAACAAACCAACAAAATCCGAATACTGAAAAACATCAGCAACCATTTTTTCTTTTCCTTCAATTTCGAGAACATTCTCCTTCTGTATGTGCTTGTGCTGTAGAAACCGGTGATGAATTTGTGTACACAACTGAACGTTCATTACTGATATGGAATTGGAGAACCGTTGTGTATTTGAATCAGGTTCTCAAATTAACACTACTAAAGATGAGTTGGTATTGAACCAACATCCTTCAAACATTCTAAACCCTACCGATGGTGAATTTGCATACACAACTGAAGGTTCAGTGCACGAAAAGTTTCTTACGAAATGTACGTGACAAAACAAGGATGTTTGGGAATTAAACGCATGTACGTGACAAAACAAGGATTGTTCTAATAGATTAAAGAGAATAAACCACGTATAAATCATATGCTTTCTGAATCTGAATCTGAAAGTTAACTTTGACTCATAAACCCTTGAATCCCAATGCTTCTCTAAAAAAAATTGTTTATTTCCTTTTCATGAGGTAAAACCGGTTTCAACATCAAGGGTTGTTTTTCACCCTGTGTGAGCATTGGAAGCCCGACAAACAGTCTTGCAATTACGTCTTCAATCGAGACCGCGTTGTTAATTTTAACGATGATTCGAAACATTCCGAATAACTAGCAGTAGAAACCGACACGTCTTCTATGATGATTCAAAACATTCACGAACTACAATGGACTCAGACTCATACTACTCACCCTCCCCTGAGGAAAAGTTTTCCCGATGACTCAAGATAAAGCAGTTGGTTTGTGTTCATATCAGCGTTGTTTATCACCCTGTGTGAGCATTGGAAGCCCGACCACTAGCAGAAGAACCCGACACGTCTTCTATGAGGATTCGAAATATTCACGAACCACAATGGACTCAGACTCATTGTTGCGAATTTGGTTTCTTCGGTACAAGCTGATCAACCGTCCGGAGAAGAGTATGTTGATATAGGAGAGTTGATGCAATTTTCCAAAGTCATCTTTAGTGGTTTCTGTAAGGATGCATTTCACGGTAAACGATGCAGCTGATGAACCAGAAGCTGTTATTTCGGTTGTTTAGTACTTCCGAGATGATTCAAGTGAGTCCTATGAAGCAAGTGTCTGTCTATTCAATTGAGAGGAATCATTGCATTACATTCCCAATGAAAACAAGTGGTTGTAATGATGGGACCCTTGATTTGAAACGAAATCGTTTGTGACTATGGGAAACACAAGTTTTCTTTTTGAGCTTGATGGATGTCCGTTATCTCAATGCTTCTCCTTACATTACTGATCTGGAATTGGAAAACCGTTGTGTATTTGCTTACTGATCTGGAATTGGAGAATCGTTGTGTATCTGAATCAGGTTCTCAAACAAACACTATGTACCCTTCCTTTCATTCTGTAAATATTAAATAAAGAATAACACCATGCCCGTAACCGTACGTACCCTTCCTACTAAAGATGAGTTGGTATTGAACCAACAAAATCCGAATACTAAAAAACCGACATTCGTTGAACCATTCTAAACCCTAGCTGGAAACAAACCAACAAAATCCGAATACCGAAAAACATCAGCAACCATTTTTCCGTACCCATCCTCGCGTTAATAGCTTCCGTTTTATTACAGTCATACGACGCGGCTTTTTGTTCTTCAATCTTTGTTACTTGTTAATGTTTTATTTTTTTTCTATCCGAATACCGAAAAACATCAGCAACCATTGACCCCCTCACGACTGTATGATAAAACTGCTTATTTTGCTAGTGGGTTTTATAAGTCAAAGTTAACGTTGCTATTCAGATTCACATTCAGGAAGACATGTCGGCTTCCGTACCAATCCCCGCGTTGATAGCTTCCGTTTTATTACAGTCATACGACACGGCTTTTTGTTCTTTAATCTTTGTTACTTGTTAATGTTTTATTTTTTTTCTACTTTTAGAAATGTTTGACCACCTCACGATTGTAAAATGTCTCGTGTAATTGGCATCTTAAACCCCTTATATACTTTGAGGAAAATCCAATTTTCAAAGAATACGTGCCGTATAACATTATACGGCCCATATACAATGTTCGTATACATTGTATACGACCAGGTAACTTATTTTCACATGGTGTATACGGGCCGTATAATGTTATACGACTCGTATAGAATTAAAAAAACTGACAAAGTCTGCTGCCACAGACTTTGTTAGTTTTTTAAATTCTATACGGGCCGTATAACATTATACGGCCCGTATACACCATGTGAAAATAAGTTTTTTCCATGTATTAATGTTAGGACCCTTTTATTAAAAAAAATCAAATTCAACTCGCAGAATTGGGGTGGGGTCCCACAACCAATGGTCACAACACACATCCCAATTGTTTCACCATCATTAGACAATGTGTAGTGGTTTAGTGAATAATGTCCACACTCTTGGGCGTTTTCTGCCACGTGTCAGTCCAGTCAGCAAGGGGGCATTATTGGGCATTTTTACAAAAGGAGCGTAGTGGAATAATGCCCAGTAATGCCCCAACCAATCATTACATAATCATTATTTTTTTAATTTAAAAACTAATAATATTTCATTAAATAAAAAAAATTACAATACTAAAAATAAAAAAAAAATAAAAACGATCATACTTAAAAAATACATTAATTTTCGTCTTCGCTTTCGTCATTCTCGTCATCTTCGTCTTCCTCAGCTGGGATATACCGAGTCGACCATGCGTGTTGTACCAGATCAACCGTTAACGTGGAATGGTGGGGTTCGTAACGCAATTCTCGTGTATTATTCACTCTTTCTTCCATTGACGTTTGCGGATACTCCACCTGAACGACTTCCGGTACATAATTCTGGCATATCGCTTTTCCTTCGTCTTCCAAAATCATGTTGTGCATACAAGCGTACATAACATCTCTCATTTTTTGCTTGGTTCATGCACGACAAGGATTTCTTAAATATTGCCATCGTTGTTTAAGAACCCTAAAGCATCTCTCAATGTCTTTCCGCGCAGACTCTTAGAACCTTTTTAAAGTGTGCTCTTTTTTATCGAACGGATCACTAAAAGTCTTCACGGCTACAAAGCTTCATATATCGCACCGCTAGTTGACAAGCACTCGTAGCCGCCTCTTGCTCGACTTCCTCATCGGTGGATTCACCTTTATCCGCTAAAAATTCTCTATAGTAATAATTTGCGATGGACGAGGAACTAGGGGAATCCTTTTTTTTTATAAAAATGATTTAATATTTGAGATTGTATATGTTTTTGTTTGTAAAAAAATGTGATTTGTAGTGTGTATATATAAAGGTGAGAAAGGAAAAAAGAAAAAAAAAAAGAAAAACTATCCATTGCTTTTGACCGTTGCAACGGTCTTATTGGTTGGTTTCAAATTGTTCAAGCGTGGTTTCAAACACGCCAAATCTAAAAAATTGAGCAAAAACGTCCAGGGGGCGGGTCTTCGGCGTTTTCGGGCGTGGTTGGCGAAAAAAAAAACGCCCAAATTTCTACCACTACGGGTGGTCTTAGTAGGGATGACAATAAAACCCGAACTCAAAGTGAAAACCCGATACCCTAAACATATGGGACGGTTATGGGGTTGGGTAATCGAGTATGGGGTCGGGTATGTGATATACCCATGTACCCTGTTAACATACTCGATATAAATATTTTTTTATTAATGAATCCTTTATTTAGGTCAAACAAAACGAGTGTATATTATGATTTTATTTATTTATATATCTATCTGGATAACCAAACTCTATTTTTTGAGTTAGATTTTGGTTATTCCAATAAAACATGTAAAAAAATTGAAATTTGGGGATTATCTACCTAACCCTAGAAATGTAAGTTTTTGTTCAATCTTTACTTCTTGGTTTCAAACATGTGGTAATCATTATTTTATTTTTGCTTACTTAAGTACTCTATGATATATTTAAAAATAAGATGTAGGAGGTAGACAAGTTTTTTTTGCTGTATATGTTTTTCTTCCTGTAAAAGCAAAATAGTGAAATTGAAATGGACGATCAAGGACATATTTTTCTTAAATATGTAATAGGTTTTTTTTTTTTTTTTTTTTTTTTTTTTTTTTTTTTTTTTTTTTGCGTAATAAGGGCTTTATACCACACCCCAACCTTATTGACAAGCCACATCATCACGGGCAACTCATGCGTTGCGATGTGGATGGTCTTATATTGTATGGGGGGGGGGGTTGAAAAAAAATAAGATTATGTTATACATACATCAAAACCTAGTATTGTTAATCTAACATGGGCCTCTATAAAATTTAACAGCCCAAATAGGCCAACATATGATTAAAATACGTCTCTTGCATTTGAGTTATTTTTCTTTTGGAAAGAAAAGGAAAATCAACAAATCTATATACTATATAATAAAAGAAACTATTTTTGGGACACTTATCATCATATTAGGTCATATTTTATAGATAAGTATTATTTTAGTTTAATTTTTTCTAATTAATTATATATAATCCTCCTACTATTTAATTTCTTATGGATAATTATTATTTAGTTTAATCTCCTTCTCATTTATAATATTACTAGGTTAGAACCCCGTGTATTACACGGGTTGAATAAATATAATTTTATATATTAAATAATAAAAAGTTATATCTTTATGAACCTCGTATATTGTACGGGTTAAATAAATGTAATTTTATATATCAAATAATAAAAAAATAGTTATATCTTTAAAAACCATGTGTATCATCGGGTTGAATAAATCTACCACATAATAAAAAGAGAAAAATGTCCGGATAGTCCCTGTGGTTTCGTCTTTTTTCACCTATAGTCCCCAACTTTCTAAAACTACCTGAATAGTCCCCAAGTTTTCATTTTTTGTTCCCGGATAGTCCCTGGGTCTAACTTCAGTTACTTTAGTCTGTTAAAATGATGTGAAATGACAAAAATACTCTTTCCTTAAAAGGCCAAACCACAGGGACTATCCGGGCATCTTCTTCATTTTTATTTATAAAACCCCACCACCACACTTCATCTTCAACCTCCACCCACCATCACCCTCCTCCACCCTCCACCACCACCCTGTGAATCATAACCCGCACACCAGACAAAACCCCTGTGCCCTCTCCTTCCACCGGATTCGTTTGAATTATCACCAAACTGAGCCAAACAAAACTAACTCAATGAATGTGCAAACTTCAGCGACTGTAATTAATTATGCGGCGTTATCGAACTGTTTCGGATTTAATTTACTGATTTCAGACAATGAACAGCAGATTTACTGTTTCTGTTCGAGCGAATAGACTGTATATTAATCTGCAAATAGACTGAACTCTTGACTCTGCAAATTCACAGATTTACGCGGATGCGTAAACAACAAGTGACTGAATATGTGAAGAACAGATCCACTGCAACAATACTAATCACAACGTCGATTCACGCTAACTGATCAACAATCTGATCTGTTTCAGATCCGGGCGAATCAATCTTGATTCGTGAATATTATTCTTGTTTCAGATTTACTTGAATATAAACTGACAACTGATTCATACAGATCAATAGAGTGTTTATCCGTGAATATCCAGATCAGTGATTAACACACAAGACTCGGACTTTCAGATTATCAGCAGATAGGACGAATGAACCATGTTTCAACGAATGAACACTGTTTCAAACATCTAAATTCTGTGGATGTATTCGCAATTATTATGCAGATCTGTATAACCAGCAACGTTCAGAAGTTGATTCAAACTGAACTGATTTGTTCTAACAGATCTGTTAAAAAAATATTCATGTTCGCTATCAACAACACCTATGAAACTGTTTTTAAACAATACTGATATCGACCCTTGCACACAGACTTGTTTTATGCTGATCCGTAAGACTGAACCACTTTTAACGAATGAACAACGACAAACCCTGGATGAACAGAACTTCCGAATGGAGACTCTCCGCAGGATGAGCAATGGAATCGAACTGATAAGCTTCAAAAATACCGTCCGGATTATGATTCACAGGGTGTGCGGGTTATGATTCACAGGGTGGTTTATGATTCACATGGTGGAGGAGGGTGGAGGTTGAAGATGAAGTGTGGTGGTGGGGTTTTATAAATAAAAATGAAGAAGATGCCCGGATAGTCCCTGTGGTTTGGCCTTTTAAGGAAAGGGTATTTTTGTCATTTCACATCATTTTAACAGAGAAAAGTAACTGAAGTTAGACCCAGGGACTATCCGGGAACAAAAAATGAAAACATGGGGACTATTCAGGTAGTTTTAGAAAGTTGGGGACTATAGGTGAAAAACGGCGAAACCACAGGGACTATCCGGGCATTTTTCTCTAATAAAAACATTACATCCTTAAAAACTATGTGTGTTACACGTGTTGAATAGATCTAAAAAAGAGTTATATCTTTAAAAACCATGTGTATTACACATATTAAATAAATGTAATTTTGTATATTAAATACTAAAAACGTCGTATCTTTAAAAAACCCGTGTATAGTCGGGTTGAAAAATCTTCCAAATAATAATAAAAAAAATTGTATCCTTAAAAACCCCGTGTATTACACGTGTTGAATAAATCTAATTTTACATAGCAAATTATATCTTTAAAAACTTCGTGTATTACACGTGTTATATAAATGTAACTTTGTATAGTAAATAATAAAAAAGTTATATTTTTAAAAGTCCAGCGTTTTACACGAGTTGAATAAATATAATTTTGTATACGAATTAATAAAAAAGTTAATTTATATATTTAATATAAGACAAGTAGGAAATAGAGGTATTTTAAATTAACAATTTAGATTTGAGGATAATATTTTATTTAGTTAATATTGATATAAATAGATTATTATATTGTAGTAAAATTTGTTAACAAAGTCTCAATAAATTTAACCCTTTATTTAAAATTTGTAAATGTAACGAAGGCTCAATAAATTTAACCATTTATTTAAAACTTGTAAATGTAGAAATGGTAAATAATATTAGTTAATTTAATTTTAAGTTTCGTAAAATCTATTTGATACCAAACTAAACAAAACGTTCAAATATATAGTTAACATCAAGAGTAAATTACGATTTTGGCCCCTGTGGTGATATCACTTTTACCCGTTTAGCCAAAAAACGAATCTTTTAACATCTGAGGCCACGTCTTTTTTCTAACCCTTTTGGCCCCTACCAAAACGGTTAGAAAAAAAGACGTTGGGGTCCAAAAGGGTTAGAAAAAAAGACGTTGAAGGCTCAGATGTTAAAAAATTTCTTTTTAGGCTAAAAGGGTAAAAGTGATATAACCACATGGGCCAAAATCGTAATTTACTCTAATATCAAATTAGATAACTAAGTTTGAATTTGAAGTAAATAGATAAATATAAAAGTAATAATTAAACTAAATAATATTTAATAGGAGGATTATCTATAATTAACTAGAAGAGATTAAATTAAAATTATAATTATCCATAAGACATGGCCTAATATGGTGACAAGTGTCCTCAAAGTGGTTTCTTTTATTATATGTGTAGATTTATTTAACTAATAGAGTAAATTACGATTTTGGTCATGCGGTTATATCACTTTTACTCTTTTAGCCCAAAAAGAATTTTTAACATCTGAACGCTCAACGTTTTTTTTCTATTCTTTTTGGCCCCTAACGTCTTTTTTCTAACCCTTTTGGCCCCTAACATTTAATGGATGAGGTTAGTGTTAAGGGCCAAAAGGGTTAGAAAAAAAGACGTTGGGGTTTCAGATGTTGAAAAATTATTTTTTGGGCTAAAATGGTAAAAGTGATATAACCACAAGGGTCAAAATCGTAATTTACTCTAACTAATATTATTTATCATTTATACATTTATGGAGTTTTAAATAATGGGTTAAATTTATTGTCGTTAACAAATTTTGCTACAACAAAATAATCTATTTTTATCAATCTAAATTTTTATCTATACTATACTATATAATAAAATAATAATGTGTGACACATGTCGTTCATTGTAGGTATTTATTTTATGATTTTCTCGCCTCACTTCCAAACTTATCTTATATTAATTAAATAAATAAATGAATGATCAGCTAATATTAAATTTTATCATACTTTGAATTCCGAATACCATTCTTCTATTTTTCTAATAAAATATTATCCGAAATTGTAAATTGTTAATTTAAAACATTTTAAATAAAACAAATTATTTATCATGAAAACCAAAATTTGTATTAATATATTAAATATTTTTATTTTCACTATACAAAATTACATTTACTAACTTTTTTATTATTTGGTATATAAAATTTCATTTATTTAACTCGTGTAATAAATGGGGTTTTTTAAAGATGTATTATTTTATTATTTGGTAAACAATATTACATTTATTCAACCCGTGTAATACATGTGGTTTTAAAGATATATTTTTTTATTTGGTATATAAAATTACATTAAATCAACCCGTACAATATGGTCCTTATATATATAACTTTTTTATTATTTAATATATAAAATTATATTTATTCAACCCGTGCAATAAAGGAAGTTTTAAAGATATAATGTTTTATTATTTAATACATAAATTTATTTACTCAACCCGTGTAATACACGGGGTTATAACCTAGTTAGTTATGTAAAAAAATTGTTATATTTACCATTTATCTAGTATGAATAACTTACCTGTTGTTATAAACTAGTTTTTGCCCCGCCTGAGCTGTGGGGCACTACGCCGAATATCTCTCTCTCCTGATATATAAGTCTGTGTTTCGGTTTCTTGTACATAATACTTATAACACGATCTAAAAAAAGTACATCGAGTCAACCCATTAAAACAAAACACTACCATAATTTTAGTAAAAAAAGTAAAACAATAGAAGGACTATAATTTTAAACTGGGGGAAAATTGTAATGTTTTAAAACAAATGAACGTGTGCCACGTAGCCGCCTGGCATGAATAAAAATTACACCAAGCTTTTATACATTAACATTTAGGGTTTAGTTTTTTTTTGGAGTTCAGGTTTTATTTATTAGGTTTAGTAATGGTTAGATACAGTTTTCTTACAAAGAGAAGGTTTCTCATGATCTCACCCCTCTATATATGTGTATGTCTGTGTGAAGGGGTATGGTCCCAAATAGCATGCGCAGGTGCGCACACAAGAGACCATACAACTCCAAGAACTTCGTCGTCCAAAAGGATCTAGACGGTCGATAGACAAACCTGGAGATAGATGTGGGGCACCACGGATGACGGCAGGGAGAACACTGGCGACAGCTAAAGAAAAGGACATTACGTGGCACCAATCATTGAATGTCAGATCTTGTCGAAGAATCTCTAAAGGACAGCTATAGACAACACGACAAGAAGTACTAGGGAACGCTGAGGTGAAACAAAGACCATCGTGCCAAGTCATCCCTAGTACAGCTTAACGGTCCTGTCATGTCAGAGGGGACAAAATGGATATTCCCCACGATTTGACAGCTGGCGAATGACCAACTAGCTTCTCCCTTCTTCACAATCCTTCGGCTATAAATAGAGGACTTCACCATCAGGTTCAAGGATCGCTTCTCTTACTCTCTCTCTCTCACTCTATACACACACTTGTATCCTCAAAGCGAATACTTATTCTCACGCAGGAGGGTGGTTACAAGGAGAACCCCCAACCTCTTCTCCTTGTAGAGTTCACCGGTGTTGTTTCATTTTGCAGGATCGATCGAAGATAATCTGACCATTTGTCGAGGAAAGAATAGAGATTAACCTTTGTTGACGAGACGAATCAATTAAGCCAAACCTTGTGTTGACTTAGTGTTTCTTCACCGTGTGTGTGTATCAAGTAGACATATTTCAATAATTTGATAAAATAATACATATTTTCAATATACATTTGTAATAATATTTGACATACTTTTGTTAATTATATAAAAGAGTAAAATGCCCGGATAGTCCCTGTGGTTTGTCAATATTTCACCTATAGTCCCCAACTTTCTAAAATTACATGTAAGCTCCTTGTGGTTTGCTCAGTTATTACTCGGATAGTCCCTACCATGGATGACGGTTAAATTTTTCAGTTAAGTGCATGTAAAATGACAAGAATACCCTTACTTATTAAAACAAAGTTTAAAACATTAAAAGAAATCCATTAATAAATAGTTATGGGACCCACCAAAACATCATCTTCAACCTCACCCTTTCTTCTCCATCTAGCACCACCCTTAACCTCACCTTCTTGCCAGCGACACTACCTAAGTCACCAGAAAACGGGTTCGTCATCCATCATCACCGTTACAACTATGATTTATCTCCGATTATCTCCTCCGATCACCACTACAACTCCAACTTACCCATTTGTCCGGATCTGAAACTTGTGCCGGTGTTGGTATGAAACACACTTCAAAATCAATTATATTGTTTGTTGACATTAGATAGTTTAGAATTAATTACAGTGTTCGTTGATTGAAACAAAAAGGAAATAAAAGCGTTTTGATCAACATCGGATCCAACATCCACCGTTTTGATCATCGTCAAAAACCCACCATAGAACACCACAACATTACCTGATGTCGACTAACATCTCACTGATAGAAACCCCAACCGTCATTAATCTATGTTTCATCGGAAGTCTTTTATTCTTCGATACAAATCGTCGTCGTCACCTTAACATCCCTCGCCGGAACCCACTACAACCCAAACCCCTGTCGTTCCGGTAACCGCTGATGACCAACACCATGATGGTCGGATTCTATTCCGTTCACTCTCTTTCTCTCTCTGCAACGGTGTTTCTCTCTCACCCTCTCTTCATCTCTGATCTCTCTTCGTCTCTAACTCTTTCTCTCTCTAATCTCTGGATATTGAAAGGGGTAATGATGTAGGTTTCTTTGTGGCCCCTTGATGTTTCAAATAAGTCAAATAATTTTTTTTCTTTTTTCAATTCTTAGTATTATGGGCAGTTTAGTAATTTTACATTCACTTAACACCAAAAACTAACTTTCATTCACGCCAGGGACTATTCGAGTAACAAGTTATCAAAGCACAAGGAGCATACATGTAATTTTGAAAAGTTGGGGACTAAAGGTGAAACTTTACCAAACGACATGAACTATCCGTGCATTTTACTCTATATAAAATATAATTTAATTATCTTTTATATAGGACCCGCCTCATCCAACTCGAACCAGACCGAAAAATTTTTGTTATGTGATGAAGAACAAAAACCCTATAATTTCCACCCTATTGAAAAAATTATGGGTCCACCACCATTTTTACATATCCTATTCATTCTTTTCTAAAGACGTAAAATTAAATGTTTCCTTATGTTCTTGGTGTAACGGTACCCACTTACAAATAATAAGCCTAAAAGTCGAAAGCTTAAGCTTAACCCTAATAAGATCATGCGTAATGGTTAATGCCTCCTGAGGGGTATTTTTCATCACAACAGTGTCATAATGCCCCTTCAAAAAATGTGTAATGGTTAATGCCCATTTAATTCAATACTTTCCATTTTTTCTTCTCTTTGGACATTATTCTAGAAATGTCTCTCCTTCTTCTTGCCCCGATAACGCCTAGGGGATGGTGCTTGGGGCGTTATCAAACTCTTTCATCTCCCTATAATGTTACGCATGACCTAATCAACTTCTTAATCCTTACTTAAACATGTAATTATGTCAACCGGTGCCCTTTCACCACATGTTCCCTATTTCTCTTCAACAAATATTGATCAGGCCCAAATCAACAAATTGGTGTCTTTCTAAACATGTGTATTGCATGTTATATACTCACAGACACTAGAGCACACTTACTTTTATTGACTCAGGTATAATGAATTTTTTTAATTTGTTTTCATTGTATATGTGGATTATATAAAAACTGTGAACACTTTAGTAATTACTGCAGTTTCATTATTTCCCAGATATCCGTTGTTTAGGATAGTAATGTTAATTAACTTCTTATATGGTATCTATAATTACTTTGTCACGCAGAAGTTACATCTCATATTGGGGTCTTGGAGGACACACATGATTGATAGGAATGAACCGGTTGGGTGTAGCTGATCTGATACACTTTCGCCCTTACTTCATTGTACTCGTCTTTAACGGGCATGGATTGGAAGATATACAGCTTTCAAACACCAACAGTGGAGCAAATGAAAATTCATACAATAAGTTAAAACTTCACAGAACTGTAAGGCGATTCATGGATGATAAACCACACATATATAAGAATCCAAGATATTTATTATCATCTTTTCTAATGTGGGATGCTTACAGAAACTAGTGCCAATCGTAAAAATACAAATCTTAATTTATACTGATGGATTCTGTTAGTTTCTGAACCAATAATGATTCGCTAAAGTAAAATCAATGTTCAGATGCTTGTTCCCTAGTGTTTTTTGGCAAATATTCCTGAACCACTAAACATAAAAAGGAGAGAATTCCACCCAGCTGAGGAACTTCTTTTAAGAATTCATCAACTCACAACTTTCAACTACATATGACAAATTGACAACACATCAATGAAACAAGAGCACCGGATGTGAACTCACCTTGACACGGAGATCAAAGGAATAAACAAATAATCTTAAATTCTTCTGATCACAAATTATAAACACGAAGCACATGATGAAGAACTAATTAAATCGTCTAGATTATCTAGAACATAACACGCAAATAATTGTAGATACCTTAATTAGTAAATGGAGATATACTTCCTAGATGTTGAAGAAAACAAATGTCATGGTTAATGGGACAACTATACGTATATAACATGAAGGTCTTCAGTTTTAACATCCTGACATTATTCTCCTCTATTTTTTTTTTTCTTTCTTTCTAACCACAAATTGATTAAAGATTATGAAATCTACCAGAACATATGATTAATAGACAAACATCGCCACCAACAACTGTTTGTAGTTGTACAAGTCCTGTCATGCAGACGAAATACCAGCTATTATTAATATGATAATAATAAACAAGGACTCAATATTCTAGAATTAATTTTAAAGAAGGTAATAAAGAGATGAAACAGCTCAAATTACCCGATCTGGACAAATTACATCAATTTCAAACCTTATCCAAATGGTCATAAAATCTTGGAGGGATCAAATTAGGGTTTTGACTTTTAATTCAGTTTTGGCATCCCAAAAGTCAAAATAGTACCAAGTGAAGTCCAATTGGCTATCCCATGCCATGCCATCTTCTCAACCCTTCCATTGTATCACTAATAAAAACCTAATATTAGTGTATAATTTAAAAAGATATATATATAATATTATTTATTGATAAATTTACGTATTATGTTTTAAAATTTATATGATTTTATATATATATATATATATATATATTTTTTTTGCAATTTTCTTAAAACTATATACACACAGGTGTACAGAAAAGAAGACAACTTCAAAAATTCCAAACACCCATAAACAAGGTTTTACTTGATACACCTGTCGACGAGGGCTCCTAGTTGGGCTCCCAAGAGGTAACTCGTATTATAAGCTCATTTCATACCCTCTAAAGAAAGCAATGTATAAGGAAAGAATTTCTATTGACATAATTGAACGAATTTCTATTGATATAGTTGGGCTCCCAAGAGGTAACTCGTATTATAAATCCATCCAAAATGATTAACATCATTAGAAGCAATGTTAACCTACGGGTACTTTGGTAATTTTCACTATTACTTTTAATTCCCCTCATTTTAACCCTAATTTCACCTTCAGTCTTCAGTTCCTTTTCTAAAACGGATACATCGTTGTAAACGGATACATCGTTGTTTCAAAGAATTTCTATTGACATAATTGAACGAACACAAATGAACAACGATGTATCCGTTTTACATTTATTTGTAAGTTGTAACCACTCATTGCGTTTTGAACGGACATTCGAAGTTATAATATATCCACCACTGCATTTACAGTACCTATTCGACTCACTGAAAGACACTACTGTCATGAAATGTGAATGTTGTAACGAGATGATAAGCCGTAATAAGTAAGTATTTCTATGATTCTTTGGTTCATGTATTTATCTTTTTGCATTTTTACTAAAATTTTATTCTTTTTTTTTCAATAGATTCTCTTGTCCTATATGCTCCAAGTCTGTAATGGATATGTCTATGATTTGGATAAGACTAGATGAGGAGGCGAGTCTGGTTAATCATTCAACGAGGTTGTAGCTTCAAAAATTGGGTTTTAGGGTTTTGTTTATAAAAGGGTGGGGGGCAAGATATAACTGTTAAAAAAAGGGTAAATTAAATATATTAAGACAATGACTAAATTACCCCTCTATCAAGTTAGTTTTGTTAGGGTGTTAGTCATTTTGGATGGATTTAGCAACTTTTTTGAAACCTCAGTGGTTCCTATGAGAAAAAAAAAAACTTTTTTTTGGATAGATCTAACAAATGTGAATAAACGTCAGGGACAATTTTAGCAATTTACTCTTATTTACCGGTTAAAAGAGAAGGGTAAATCATGAAATACAAGAAGTTTACAGCATTTGTTATAGCATTTGAAATACAAGAAGTTTACCCTCAACTTTATGCTCGTTTGTTGGTTTTAAATTTCCAATTTATATAAATAAGTTGTAATAATCGGTTATTTAATGTTAGTTATTGGTTGCACGTCAAAGTCACATATCAATAACGATATTTGAGATTATTTAAATATGTATATATTTATTTATTAATCCATTCCCGTCGAAGTAAAAAAAAAAATTGTAACTGATAACGAATGGAATTCATTTTATCTGTCATTCAATTCGAATTGGAAGAAATTGTTGAGTTGGAGGGACCAATTGAGGCAATGTTTAAATCTTCCAGCATCGAATAGTATTTAAAGCAAATAATTGTACCGTTCTTTTTTCTGTATCACACAGACACACAGTCTAGTTAAGAGGGGAGAGAAGGTGCACATGCAGTGTAGAGTATAAGAAACAAATCATTGTCTGACAATGTAACAAACTAACCAAAAGCCATTTATGAAAAGTCAGTAAGGGTATAAAGTGTCAAAAACCAAATAGTAAGAGGGATGTATCCATTGGGAATAGCCTATGGTGTTGGTGAGTTAGATAAGGTGTAGGATAGAAGGAGGTCACAGATTCAATCCCCATAGTGTGCAAGTTTAGCCATTCAAAAAAAAGTAAGAGGGATGTATGAGGCGTATATTGGTGGGTTAACCACTATTACACCACATGGTGTGAGGCGTGGAGAGAGGAGGGCAAAGTCCCTCCACGCTTCAAACACCACCCCGATCTTCACGCGATTAGGGTGTTGTCCAAGGGCGTACCCACCCTAAGGCGTAGGTGGACGGGCGCACCCCTTGAAAAAAATATTTTTTAGTGTTATTTTTCGCCAGAAATTTCAACCGCACCCTTTGGAAATTTTCACTCGCACCCCTTGAAAATTTTCAACCGTCCCACTTAGGTTTTCGGATTTTTAATAACCGACAATTTCAGTTTGGTTTTCGGATAATCATTTTCAATAGACAAAATGACAGTGCACGTCCTTTAGGTTTACCTAAAAGTACAGTGCACGTCCTTAACGTTTAAAAGTTGCACTGCAAATCCTTTACCTTTAATTTTGTTGCATTGCAAGTCCTTTATGGCTAACGGAGTTAACTTTTACCATTAAATCCCTCACGTGCCTCCCATGTGAGGGGTTTATCCGTCCATTCCCTGCATTTTTATGAGTTGTCATATATAATTTAATTAATTCTAATTAAACTAATAATATAACAGATCCCCTCTCTCTCCATTTTTGATTTCGACAATCCCCAACATTCAACCAGATCTGCAACAACCCACCATCTACCACCTCCGGCCACCACCCTCCAACACCTTCGACCACCACCCTCCAACCAAGAACCACAACCACCTCTGGTCACTTGGTTTGTAGAAAAGAGTCAAAGGACCTGAGTAACACCGGCGACTCCGCCCACAATTCCTTAGCCCAGAACCCGGTAAACTATTCTAGTTCTAGATCACTGTTCCATGATCAATTAACATAAACATTTACCAAATGTATCTTGCTGCCTTCATTTCCAACTCGAAGCAATTCCTTAGCAGACTCCAAATCCTCCATTAACGAAAGAAAAGCTTGATGAGAATCATCAGGAATCGGCTTCTTAACATCTTCAAACAACAACGTTAACAACTTCAAGCGTTGAACTAGATTCGAGAACAGTTTCTTCATCGTGCACCGGCAGTCGGAGATTGCAGATATTTCAGTAACTGTATCCATAAGTTTCTGGATTACCCCAGCTTCCGCCATGATCAGATTCGTGAGCTGTTGAAAAAGAATTTGAGTTTCTGTTAATTGACCGAGACAGTAACTGAAATGTGAAGGGGGAGGGGGTTCAGCGGGGTTCAGCTTTCTGTTACAGTAATACTTTTTTTAATTTTTTTTCTTAAATTTGGTGGTGGTGGGCAGAGACGGTGGCGACGGGAAAGCTGGTAGTGGTGGTTTGGGGAAGTGGCGGTGGTGGGTGGCTTTAAAGGGTGGAGTGGAGAAAAAGAAGGGTACGATGGGTGGGGTCCATTTGTTTTTATTTGTAGAATTCCCTGAAAGTGGGAAGTGGCGGTGGTGGGTGGCTTTTAGGGGAAGAATGCAGGGAATGGATGGATATACCCCTCACGTGAGAGGCATGTGAGGGATTTAATGGTAAAAGTTAACACCGTTAGCCATAAAGGACTTGCAATGCAACAAAATTAATGTCACACCCCCAAATTACCACCTAGGGTATGTCCCTATTGGAGGTGCAACGATCCAACAAAGAGCCACCAATCATATCAAACACAAGTTATAATGTATTGAAATACCCAATTGAAAGAAATGTATCGTTTGAAAAGTTAAACCAAAACCAAAGTACTGAGCGGAAGCATAAATGTATAAGTGAGTAAATGTATCAAAACCAAATCAAAATAACTGTTTATTATGACCACAACCACTCCAGCAGCATCAGACAGCAAGCTCCCAAGTTCCTTCAATAATTACCTACAAGCATGTAAACAAGTGTGTCAGACTACGCTGGTGAGTTCAAGGTTTTGTTAACAAGTTATATTACCACATGTATGTTAATGCGATTTAACGCTGCGATACAATGTTGCTCATGCTAGATACCCTAGGGAATGTGCCCATATGTATCCGGGGAGTGGGTACCCCTTAACGACCGATTGCTATGTTGCCTTCGTTAGATACCCTAGGGAGAGTGCCCATATGTATCCGAGGAGTGTGCCTCTAACAACCATAGCCATACCCAGATAATTAGTTCACGCCCGTCCTTACGGCCCGGTGTGAGGTTTCCCACCTAATAGCGCTATCAACTAAATACCTCCATTGCCCTCCAGGCAATAACCAAAACCGATTAAGTTGTTTACCCAATGTTTCCCTTCCAAATGTTTACCAGTTGTCCCAAACCACCGGGACGCATGCTTGAGAAAATGCAATGAACTCACCTTAGGTTTGCTCGGTTAGACAAGTGACTCGTTAAATAAGTTCAACACTCACGACCTAGAAGAGTGTTTGGTAATGATCAGTTTTACAGTTACTTACACACATAAATCACATATCCTTATTATACAAGTAGTTAACAAGCTTGGCACATATTATCACACCAGTTATAATGCATATTCGGGTCATACATATTTTCCACCTTACAGGTTCAATCATCCTAATGACGCACATTAATAATTCACACCTCAATCATAGGAACAAGCATCTTTTAACAATCATCCATGACGTTCAATAATCATTTCTTGGTTACAAAATCCTACACTAATGTTGCATAAGGCCCGCCACACGTGGCAGCCCACTACCGATAGCCCAAGCACTGTACGACCCAGTTAATTTCAAACCCAACTCATCAAAAGTCACATGTATAATATCAAAACAGTAGCCGCCAATTATGAAAGGTCCCTATCTAATTGCCTAGGCTTTCAAAACAGCACACACACACATACACACACATACATGGCCGAAACTGTTACTTATCATGTTAATATATGTTCATCACCCATTGGACCTTTTATTTAATGGGCTCTCCTCATTGGGCCTTCACTCGGTCCACTAGATGATCAACAAATCAAAAAGGTCACATGTATATGATAAACTATTATTTAGTGGAAAACATCATCAACATATTGCACATGAATAACATCATCAACATCGAACAATGCAAAGAATTAATAATAAGTTCATGTTGTTCCACTAGAGTTAGCCCAGCCGCCCCATTGGGCCGTTATTCGGTCCATTTATTGCATGACATCTCAACATATGGTAAAACAACAGTGGGCGGCAGAACATGAATCTCCTATTGATTGAACATGGGCGGCAACAATATATAATAAAATCATCAACATGTTTCACAGTATGTAGATTCATTAACCCTTTTTATAGCATGCAACCTAACACTAATTAACATGTATGATCATAACAAAACCTTCCTCTCATTTACGATTAGACACCTGATATATAATTATCAATTAGAAGGTGATATGAGCATGTATTTACTAACCCAGCAAGTTTGATCGACAGACTGATGACTCGAAGGGAGGGTTTTCCCTGTTGCCGTATGTAAGTTTGAGAGAGAGATAGGGTGGAGTTTGTTTTAATTTATCCTCATAACTCTCCTAATCCTATACATATTCTAAACAATCAAGTTGGGCTCCTATACATATTATAAACAATCAAAGTTGGGCGGTTAATATTAAGCTGGAATGGGCTGGAGCCCATTTACTTACGGGGTGCATTAATACATGAAACCGAAACAGGCCCAAACTGGCCCAAACATTGCGGATACAACGAGTTAGGTTGGGGTATGTACGCGTGATCTGACGAGATAACCATTTAACACTAAAGACGGCCCAACTAATATACAAACATAATCTGACGCGTTTACGTTAAATAACTAGTCGTAGCGAAAGTGAAGGAGGAATAACGAGAAATCAAAGTTAGCGAGACTAACCTTAAAAGTTCGGGTTGTCACATCATCCCCAACTTGAAGGAAATTTCGTCCCGAAATTTAACAAACGGTCACTGAGAAAGCTAGTTTTGTTAAGCGTTTTCGCGGGGTGTCACATCATCCCCAACTTGAAAGAATTTTCGTCCCGAAAATTGATCTAAAACAATGGCTTGAAGTGAGTTCCGACGAACTCGATCTATAGATACTTTACAACGCCTGGGGGGCTAATCTTGTGATCGGTGGAAATCATGGTATGGTTGCTAGCGTTTTGTTATATCAGTTGCCAATCAAAGAAACAGGGAATTAATGAGGTTCGTACAAAGAATCGAGCGAAACAGGGGTCCATTAAACATCCGAAGGATTTGGCCAGCAAATTTGTTGTCTAGAAATAATTTCCAGTAGTGGTGCATGGCGGCATGGCACAACAGGGAGGTTCGTTACATTGCGGTCGCGCGAGTGTATCATTTGTCCAAAACAGAGTTTGGTGGGTAAAGATTAGTGTTGCAAAACGACAAACGCGTGTAACTGGGACTCCGAATTAAGCCATCATGGTATATCACTGTATCATCGGTACTCTCGGATAGAAGTGATGCTCCGCGTGTTGTAGGGTTGGGTTTCAAAAGCTGAAAAGACGTTTCCCCGATTTTATTTCTCAGGAATTCACAGCTCCCCGCTATGCTAAGGAGGTTGAAGTTGCGAAACCTTCGAAAATCCTATGATGAAGCTGTGATAGTATCCAGCGAATCCAAGGGATTGCTGTATCCCAGAAGGAAATCAGGAATGGCATAAGGTCAATTCTGGAATTCAACCTAACGATGTGGAAGTAAACCAGGTAACTCTTTAGAAGACACGTCAGAAATTCCACGAATACTGGAGGATACTCTATCTTCCTTTCTTAGAGTGGCGAATCGGTGACAAGAGCTAGTATAGCAGAGTAGCCCTTCCATAGACACTTCCGGGCTTTCACGACTGTGACAATGCCAACAACGGCGCCACTACGATGGTCTTAAACTGATAAGGATTCCCCACTGGGGAGAGGGAACGCACGATTTTCTTTTTGCAGAGAATTTTCCGCTTGATACCTAGATAACCAAGTCCATGTCAACGACCATGTCAAAACTTACAAGAGTATTGCATCAACCAATAGAGGCATTGCATCAACCAATAGGCACCAGGTAGTACAAAGGCCAGCGAGAGGTTTACCATAATTAAGGTAACTGTCGTAGAGTCAAAGATGTGACTCTTGTGGTGCAAGGGTAAAAAGAGGTAAGGTGACGACTCAGTACAAGAAATATCCTTTAAACGATAAAATAAGAAACCCATTCAAATTGAACCATATAAGTCACTACATCGAATATTCGCAAAAGTTTTAATCACCATGATTGTTTATACGAAAACAACTGAAAGAAAGAAAAAAAAATAACTAGATAAACGATTGAAAGACGAGTCAGTCGTCCACGTCACCATCCCCGAGGTCACTACCATCATCATCGTCTCCGTCGTTATCCGAGACCTCCTCTGGCTCTTCTTCCTCCTCTTCCGGCTCTTCCTCCTCCTCTTCGGGCTCTTCATCAGACCCTTCCGCCTCTGGTTCGGGAGGTGCCAGGACTGGGGCTGGCTCGGGTTCAGGTGCGAAGCGGGCTTCCTCCAACTGATGGACCCTCCAATTCATCATACCTATTCTTTCGGCATGCGAGTTAAGCCTTTCATGATCCACTCGAGCGTCTCTCAGTATCAGACCTTGTACCTCACGCCCTTTTAGGGCTTCTGCCTTCAAGTCAGTAGTTCTCCTAGTAAGTTCCTGTATCTGCTTCTCTTGAGCTTCCAGTCGCCCTCCTAGGGTATCAACCTTTCTTAGTAATTTCTGATTTTGCTCCATTAAGACTTGGTTTTGTCCTATTAGAATCTGGTTATAATCTCGGAGGGCCTTACTCACAGCCGACTCGGCCTGAGCGCTGAGGGAGTTAACTGGTAGTGCATGCGTAGGTCGGGAGGACGACTCCCCGCCCTGTGCGAGTCTCTTCCTATAAGCAGCACGCGTCTCCATCTGACGCGGGGGTGAGTGAGTAGCAGCGGGTGCCTTCCCTGGCGCCCGGGATTGGTCGAAAGATGCGGACGGTGCAGACATGCCTGTCGAGTTGATGACGTAACGCAAGTTAAACGAAAGAATGCACACTCACTACGTTCCAAAAGAGGGTATTAACGCAGAAAGGAAAAAAATGACAGAAAGAGTAAGCACACAAGGTTTCAATCAACAGTTGCTACGTCCGTTTCCTCGTCCACTCATGGTTCTATAATAGGGGAAGGGAACAAATTTAGGAGTCGAGAACGAGAAAAGTATTCAGGTTTATCACGTTAGGGACGATTAACTACCATGTTCATACACAAACAGGGAAGAACCCCTCTTACATTCGTTAAGCCTCATTGGGATTTGCATGCACCACGCGTTATTATTATGTGTGCACCCATGATAATAAGGCGGTTTGCATGCTCCTCTCAATGCTTCTTAACTTATGTTTGAAGTTTCTCCCACTCCAAGCAACACAAAATAAGCACTACCAACAAGATTAGAATTTACTAGATGCAAGTGTTATGTTGCACTATCAATGTGTCATGATGCCTACCATGTCGTATCGTGCATGCTATAAATATAGTTACGTTTACTAGGCATATAAAGCATAAGCTAAGGAGGAACGAACCTTGCAGTCTGAAGCTGAGTGTCATGGTCATCGTTTGGATCAATTCGGTTATAGTCTGGTTTTATGAAAACATTTTTAAAACCGAGTTCTCTATAACCAGTGGCTCTGATACCAAACTGTCACACCCCCAAATTACCACCTAGGGTATGTCCCTATTGGAGGTGCAACGATCCAACAAAGAGCCACCAATCATATCAAACACAAGTTATAATGTATTGAAATACCCAATTGAAAGAAATGTATCGTTTGAAAAGTTAAACCAAAACCAAAGTACTGAGCGGAAGCATAAATGTATAAGTGAGTAAATGTATCAAAACCAAATCAAAATAACTGTTTATTATGACCACAACCACTCCAGCAGCATCAGACAGCAAGCTCCCAAGTTCCTTCAATAATTACCTACAAGCATGTAAACAAGTGTGTCAGACTACGCTGGTGAGTTCAAGGTTTTGTTAACAAGTTATATTACCACATGTATGTTAATGCGATTTAACGCTGCGATACAATGTTGCTCATGCTAGATACCCTAGGGAATGTGCCCATATGTATCCGGGGAGTGGGTACCCCTTAACGACCGATTGCTATGTTGCCTTCGTTAGATACCCTAGGGAGAGTGCCCATATGTATCCGAGGAGTGTGCCTCTAACAACCATAGCCATACCCAGATAATTAGTTCACGCCCGTCCTTACGGCCCGGTGTGAGGTTTCCCACCTAATAGCGCTATCAACTAAATACCTCCATTGCCCTCCAGGCAATAACCAAAACCGATTAAGTTGTTTACCCAATGTTTCCCTTCCAAATGTTTACCAGTTGTCCCAAACCACCGGGACGCATGCTTGAGAAAATGCAATGAACTCACCTTAGGTTTGCTCGGTTAGACAAGTGACTCGTTAAATAAGTTCAACACTCACGACCTAGAAGAGTGTTTGGTAATGATCAGTTTTACAGTTACTTACACACATAAATCACATATCCTTATTATACAAGTAGTTAACAAGCTTGGCACATATTATCACACCAGTTATAATGCATATTCGGGTCATACATATTTTCCACCTTACAGGTTCAATCATCCTAATGACGCACATTAATAATTCACACCTCAATCATAGGAACAAGCATCTTTTAACAATCATCCATGACGTTCAATAATCATTTCTTGGTTACAAAATCCTACACTAATGTTGCATAAGGCCCGCCACACGTGGCAGCCCACTACCGATAGCCCAAGCACTGTACGACCCAGTTAATTTCAAACCCAACTCATCAAAAGTCACATGTATAATATCAAAACAGTAGCCGCCAATTATGAAAGGTCCCTATCTAATTGCCTAGGCTTTCAAAACAGCACACACACACATACATGGCCGAAACTGTTACTTATCATGTTAATATATGTTCATCACCCATTGGACCTTTTATTTAATGGGCTCTCCTCATTGGGCCTTCACTCGGTCCACTAGATGATCAACAAATCAAAAAGGTCACATGTATACGATAAACTATTATTTCGTGGAAAACATCATCAACATATTGCACATGAATAACATCATCAACATCGAACAATGCAAAGAATTAATAATAAGTTCATGTTGTTCCACTAGAGTTAGCCCAGCCGCCCCATTGGGCCGTTATTCGGTCCATTTATTGCATGACATCTCAACATATGGTAAAACAACAGTGGGCGGCAGAACATGAATCTCCTATTGATTGAACATGGGCGGCAACAATATATAATAAAATCATCAACAGGTTTCACAGTATGTAGATTCATTAACCCTTTTTATAGCATGCAACCTAACACTAATTAACATGTATGATCATAACAAAACCTTCCTCTCATTTACGATTAGACACCTGATATATAATTATCAATTAGAAGGTGATATGAGCATGTATTTACTAACCCAGCAAGTTTGATCGACAGACTGATGACTCGAAGGGAGGGTTTTCCCTGTTGCCGTATGTAAGTTTGAGAGAGAGATAGGGTGGAGTTTGTTTTAATTTATCCTCATAACTCTCCTAATCCTATACATATTCTAAACAATCAAGTTGGGCTCCTATACATATTATAAACAATCAAAGTTGGGCGGTTAATATTAAGCTGGAATGGGCTGGAGCCCATTTACTTACGGGGTGCATTAATACATGAAACCGGAACAGGCCCAAACTGGCCCAAACATTGCGGATACAACGAGTTAGGTTGGGGTATGTACGCGTGATCCGACGAGATAACCATTTAACACTAAAGACGGCCCAACTAATATACAAACATAATCTGACGCGTTTACGTTAAATAACTAGTCGTAGCGAAAGTGAAGGAGGAATAACGAGAAATCAAAGTTAGCGAGACTAACCTTAAAAGTTCGGGTTGTCACAATTAAAGGTAAAGGATTTGTAGTGCAACTTTTAAACGTTAAGGACGTGCACTGTACTTTTAGGTAAACTTAAAGGACGTGCACTGTCATTTTGTCTTTTCAATAACCAAAAATAACCGAACCGATAAGTTTTAATAGTATACCAAAAATATATATTTTTATGTTTAAGTTGTTTAACTATTTACCCATGCTACTAAGAATTATTAATTTAATTCTTGTCTGTTAAATATTTATAATAAGAACATTACCATGTTTATTTATCATTAAAATTATCCATTGTTTACAAGAACTAACAAAGTTTAATATAAAAATTAAATGGTTTTTAAAGTATTATAAAAGAAAACGTCTTAACAAAAACTTTGAAGTAACATTAAAATAGATTAGAAGATTAGGTTTATGTGAATAATATTAATTTAAAGGACTAAATATATTAACTTACATGTAAACATTTAAGAAAGATTCTTAAACTTTGAATTATACTTTTAAGTTTTGAATCTTACATAATTTGTTTCAAAAACAAAAAAAACCGAAAAAACGAACCGTTGTTAAAACCGAAATAACCGAAATCCAAAAACCGAAACCGAACAGTTTTTAAAAACCAAAAACCGAACTTTCGGTTACGGTTTTGGTTTTACACAAAAACCGAACCGAACCAAACTATGCACACCCCTAGTGTTTAGTATCTCTAGATAATGTTTTAGATAGATTTAAAAAAATGAAAACCTGTAGGGTAAAGTTTTAAATACGTTTGTAATGACGTTTGACGTGTTTTTAATGATTATATAAATTTTATTTTGATGTTCTTTAGTCTTACATGACCCGACTTGATCCGACCTACTATGAACCGATTTTTTTATATAGTTAAGGGCCTAAAATCTTTAAAAATATTCTGCACCCCAGCAAAAAATTCTTGGGTCCGTCACTGACGTTGTCCCTTTTGATGTCAAGATCTCCACACGCATTGCCACTCTTGTTTAAAATGACAAGCTTGATTTTTAGGGCTTTGCTCTTGTCTCCTTGACCTTCATCACCCTTTCTCTTTTTTGATGTGGATGGAAAAGTTCGCACAGTCTACGTGGCAGGGTGGGGGCTTTGCCCTTACTCTCATGACTCCATGTAGTCTTAATCATTTTATAATGTTGTTATAATATGGTGTTTTTGTTGGAAATAGAGGGGTATATTAAGCAGGTAAAACGAAGTAATTTATAACCTTGATTTTAAATAATTAACTGAATTAATTATTTTTACTATTAAACCTAATCAAATAATTATTTATAGTAATTTGAGTCATACTATATATATATATATATATATATATATATATATATATATATATATATATATATATATATATATATATAGTGGAGGGTTCAAATGAGAAGAATTTTTTTGTAAGAATAAAAAAGAACAAACTTCAACCAATAATAATGCTTCATTTTACTTAATTTAATTTTTGTATTTAATATGGGTGTAAGGGTATATTGGTAAAATTAGATAGATCATTAATTCTTAGTCTTCCTTTTAATAGCTCACTAAATTAAATTTGTAACTTATTTAAAAAAATATATATATTTTCAAAGAAGAAAAAATTAATTTAAAGTGTAGGATAAATTATGAGGTGTGTAGGATGAATTACGAGTTGTGTAGGATAAATTTCAGTATGTGTAGGATAAATCTAAAAAACGTGTAGGATAAATTTTGATGTGTCTAGGCAAAAATTTTAGTGTGTAGGATGATACTCTTTATGACTAATTAGTTAGTCAAAAATAATAATAAATGAGATGAGAGAAAAACTATTTAATGTTTTACAATTGTACCCTTTATTCTTTTTCTTCTCAATTTAATATTTTTCTCAAATGAACCTCCCCTATATATATATATATATATATATATGTATATATATATAGGGGACCGCTAGAATGAGAACCACCTCGAGTTGTAAGAACCGCGAGAACTACACCCCACGGAGGGGCGTTCGGCGCGATTTTTTTTTACAAGTAGATGTGTGCATTATAAACACGGCCGTAAAAAATCACGGCGAACGCCCCTCCGTGGGGTGTAGTTTTTTACACCTCAAGTTTGGTGTTTTTTAATTTTTTTTTCTTTTTTCTTTTTTTTTCACCAAACTTGAGGTGTAAAAAACTACACCCCACGGAGGGGCGTTCGCCGTGATTTTTTACGGCCGTGTTTATAATGCACACATCTACTTGTAAAAAAAAAATCGCGGCGAACGCCCCTCCGTGGGGTGTAGTTCTCGCGGTTCTTACAACTCGAGGTGGTTCTCATTCTAGCGGCTCCCTATATATATATATGTATATATATATATATATATATAGGCTAAAGCTAGGTAGAAAACCCTCCATTTTGAGAAAACCCTAGAAAACCCAACCTCCCGATTTTTTTTTTTTTTTGAAAAAAATAACACATGTAATATACATGTTTTAAGAGTTTTGGGCCAAAAAAACAAAAAAAGCGCCGAAGGAATGTTTAAAAAAAAACAAATTTCAGCAAGTTTCAGCCTTTTTTTGCCTAACACATGTTAGTCACCCGGAGTTTGCTGAAATTTGTTTATTTTTTTTAAAAAATATCCCTTCGGCGCTTTTTTGTTTTTTTTTGGCCCAAAACTCTTAAAAACATGTATATTACATCTGTTATTTTAAAAAAAAAAATGTCGGGAGGTTGGGTAAAAATGGGGGGAGTTTTGAGTTCCAGAGTTTTCTAAAAACATAAGGGTTTTCTATATAGCCCTCCCCTATATATATATATATATATATATATATATATATTTACAAACCGAATACAAGTGCTTATATGTGAAATAATAATAAATAATTAAACTTTTAGTTTTTTTATTTATAATATTAACTAATTTATAGGAATTTGAGTCATATTATATAAGTATTTATATTAAACACTATATATATATATACATATACAAATTAATAAAAAAATTAAACTTTATATATATATATATATAAAGTTTAATTATTTTTTAGTTCATATATGTATATATATACATATATATTGCTTTATATAAACGCTTATAAAAACTAAGTCGTATTTGGTTAATAAAAATATTTATAAATTATGACTCAAATTCCTATAAATTAGTTAATATTAAAAATAAAAAACTAAAAGTTTAATTATTATTTCATCTATAAACACTTACAAAATCTAAGTCGTATTTGGTTTATAAAAATATTTATAATATATGACTCAAATTCCTATGATTAATCAAATAAATATTTGATTAGATTTAATAGTAAAAATAATTAATTCAATTAATTATTTAATATTTAGTAATTTTTTTCAAACAATTAACTAAAATAAATCGAATACGATTTAATTTTTTATAAGTGTTTATATAAAACAAATATATATACAATAAATAATTAAAATTTTATTTTTCACTTTTAATATTAATTAAAAGATAAAAATGTTTTTAAGAATAAATTACACTTTATGTCCTTATTGATAACTAACTGATTATATTACACATTATGTCCTTTATGGCATGTGAAAGGACAATATTGTCCTTACCTTGATTTAACCTATCTAAGATAATTAACTTAGTTAGGTTAAAAGGACATAAAATATTACATAACATGGTGTTTTTTAACATAATCTGTAATTATTTTTTTTAAAGGTCACGTTTCATAATTTGTGTAATACATAAAGGACACAAAATGTATTACAATTTAAGTTTTTAACGTCTACAAACAAAACCGGGACAAGGGGAATTTTGCCATCAAGTTTTTGGTCTGACGGACAGGAGGTTTTCCTACAAAAGATTACCTCCTATGGCCAGAGTTCGAATTTTGACACGAGAAATTTGACAGTTCCCGTCACAGGACTTGGAGTTTACTTGTTCATCAAAGAAAAAAATCGTAAGAATCTCGTGATATCATAAAAAGACATTTCAACCACTAAATAAGACATGTGGTCGTGCTTATCATGCGGTGCACCCAATCATGCAGCCAATGCCTACACGCCCATATTTTTTTTGAATTCTTTCCCTAAATTGTGCATATTTCATTTGATCGTGAAATTTTGATATTTTCCTTTCGTTCTTTATTGTTTTACTAGTAGTGACTAGTGATCTTCAACTGAGAGTGGTGTACGCTTGATGTTTTTTCATATTTATAATTTGCAAGTAAATTCAATTAGTTTATCCTTTTATTTTTGTTTTATTGTATGCCGTGTTTTGGCAAACACAAAGCTTTTAGAAATTGGAAAATATCAATGGGATGGATGTAAGAAAATTTTTTATTGTATTTCATAAGAACAACACTTAAAAGAAAATAAATATTATTGTAATCTAATATGTCAATTGGATGGATGTAAGAAAATATTTTATAAGATGACCATATTGGTTTAATGACACTCATTGTTAGGGGTGTTCAAAAAACTCGTGGCTCGCAGCTCGCTCGAAACTCGCTCGAAAAAAACTCGAAGAAAGCTCGGCTCGAAATTGGCTCGGTTGTAAACGAGCCAGCTCGGCTCGGCTCGATTTATAAACGAGCCGAGCTCGAGCTTGGTCTGGCTCGGCTCGTGAGCTCGTGAGCTGGCTCGATAAGGTTTACATCCTTCATTTTTTTGTCCCACGTCGCTTAGAAAACAAAAACTAAGAGTGTATCTCCCCTATAAAAGAAGGTAAAGACAAGGAGAAAGTGAATTAACTATTTATATTTGCATATTTAGCCATATGGTTAAATTAAATGGCAATTATGGCCCTTAGGCTATGAAGAAATTCATTTTTAAAGGCTTTTTAAGTAATAAATTTTGCGGTTCTTTGTTAGTTCGAGCTAGATCGAGCCGAGCCGAGCTAGCTCGAATTCTAATCGAGCTGAGCTCGAGCCTCAAATCTCAGCTCGATTTGAAATTCGAGCTCGAGCCGAGCCAGCTCGAATCGAGTTCGAGCCGAGCTCGAGCTGAGTCTAGCTCGGCTCGACTCGACTCGTTTACAGCCCTACTCATTGTAAAATAAGGATTATTCTATCATGCTCTTCCATCATAGTAATGTTTACTTTTCTTTTCTTTTTTTAGCAACAATTCATATACACTTTTACATTTACAAAAATTTAAATCTATATAACTTTTACATTTATAAAAATTTAAATCCAAGAACACTTTTATAAAGTACATGCATTATATCACTAGGCATGAGTGTCATGTTAACTTCTTACGAAAGTCCGTTTTGGTAGTTCAAAATATTTTTATATTTATAAAAATTTAAATCCATATAACTTAATTACATTTATAAAAATTTAAATCCACAACATTTTTATAAAGTACAAGCATTATATCACTAGGCATTTATAAAGTACAGGCATTATATCACTAGGCATGAGTGTCATGTTAACTTCTTAGACTGGAGGGTATGGGGCCGGCCTTGGCCCGGCGCCGCACCCCCATACCGCCCCCCTCCCCTCCGTCCCGTCTTCACTGTCGCCCACAAGACGAAGTCGCCGGCCCTCTCCTTCACACACATACCTATATATATATATATATATATATATATATATATATATATATAGGGCTTGGTTATATAAGAAACCCTATGTTTTTAAGAAAACTATGGAAACCCATTGTGAACCATTGATTAGCTTACATCAAACTTGATCAATGGCTATGATTATTTTGGTATGAATAAAATTAAAAAGAAATAAAAAGGACTGCCATTTAGTACCATCAAGGGCATTTTCGGAAGTTATCTCTCTCTTCTCTCTCCTCACACATCAACTTTATTATCTCTTACACACATGTTATCTCTCTCTCCTCTCACCTCTCTCCTCTCTCCTCTCACCTCTCTCCTCTCTCCTCTCTCTTCAATCAAGAACATGAACAACAAACACAAGTTTCTATCTTCAAGTTCAGATCTACATCGTATGAAAGAAAAAATGTTTGAAGATTGTTATTTTAGAGAGAGAACGACGGCAGGGTGAAGGTGTTTAGAGAGATGAATTTTTTGTTTTAGAGAGAGAAACAACAATCTTCATCATGTTCATCTATAACACCAAGAACACACATACAAGTGTGTGAGAGAGAAGAAGTTTGAAGTATGTTGTTTTAGAGAGAGAACGAGTGTGTGTGCGAGAAGAAGGTTTGAAGATCTTCTTCGTGTTCATCGGACGGTTATAGATCCTGTAAGTGTTCTTGAAATATCATTTCACACTTGGTTTGGTTGCTTGTTTGGGGATTTTGATCTTAACAATAATTGTTTTTTTGTTTTGTTGGTTTGGTTGCTGGTTTAGCCTTTTGATCTGAATAGTAAGTGTTTTTTTTGTTGGTTTGATTGCTTGTTAGGGGCTTTTGATCTTAACAGTAGCTGTTCTTATGTTGGTTTGGGTTGCTTGTTTGGGTTTATGATCTGAACAGTAAGTGTTTTTTTTTTTTTTTTTGGTTACTTGATTCACAGACTCAGGCCCATAACATGTGTTAAGCCCCCTGTTAGAATCTTATATAACCTGTGTTAATTTATAGAAACAAACCCATAAAGATATTCAATTGACAAGCTTGATGGATTTAAATAAATCCAAAACTTTAGGATGAGATTTTGAACGGGTTTTTTTGTTGGTTTGGGGCTTTTGATCTTAACAATAATTGTTTTTTTGTTGGGTTGCTTGTTTTACAGAGACAGACCCATAACATGTGTTAAGCACCTGTTAGAAGCTGGATGGTTGCTTGTTTGGGGCTTTTGATCTTAACAATAATTGTTTTTTTTTTGTTGGGTTGCTTGAATTACAGAGACAGACACATAACATGTGTTAAGCACCTGTTAGAATGATATATAACGTGTGTTGATTTACAGAAACAGATCCATAAAAGATATTCAATTGACAAGCTGGATGGATGAAGGCGACGTTAATGCGAGGACATTGAATAAGTCACATCATTTGGAAAAGAAGTCTTCGTTCATTTATAATATGTGTTGGTGGTTCATGCTGTAATAGAACACCATGATGTAACGTGTAATATGAAACGAGCCATTTATGGTAACACATGTACCGGTAATTTTGGAATATATAATATTGTATTCATGTATAATCTAGTGGTTTACAAAACACCATGATGTGTATATACTGATCTAACATGTGTTACAATTTGTCTGTTCGGAACATATAATTGCTTAACATGTGACAAGGGTGAAAACAGTCGACGGGGGCGATGAGTTTAATGGGGAGCTTAGTTAATATCGTAATCTTGTTGTAACCCCACTTGTATACCTGAATAAAATGTGTTAATATCGTAACACCGTATACCTGAATAAAATGTGTTAAGCCTCTGTTATACCTGAATACATGAGTATAAGCTAGTGGTTTCCAAAACACCATATGTATATACATACTGTAACATGTGTTAAAGTGACTGAAAATGTATAACGTGTGTTAAGCATCTATTATAACGTGTGTTAAGACTTCCATAATAGATGAATAAACTACAATAGTAACTTAACAACAACAGAGTAAACATGATATAACGTGTTTTAAGCCTCTATTATAACATGTTCCAGAATGGATGCATAAACTTCGATAGTAACTGTAACAGTAGAGGTACAAATACGGGCGCCTCCACCATTATAATCTTGTTGTAACCCGACTTGTATTCATGTATATGAAAGTGGTTTGCAAAACACTATGATGTGCATATACTGATAGTAAAAACGTGTACAAGTTAATATGGAACATATAAGTTAATATCGTAACACCGTATACCTGGGATAAAATGTGTTAACCCTCTGTTATAATCTTGGTTTAACCTAACATGGTGTCATGTATAAGCTATTAGTTTCCAAAACACCATGATGTGTATATACATACTGTAACATGTGTTAAGCGACTGAAAATGTATAACGTGTGTTAAGCATCTATTATAACGTGTGTAAAGACTTCCACAGTGGATGAATAAACTCCAATAGTAACTTAATAACAACAGAGTAAACATGATATAACGTGGGTTAAGCCTTTATTATAACATGTGTTGAGACTTCTAGAATGGATGCATAAACTTCAATAGTAACTGTAACAGTAAAGGTACAAATACGGGCGCCTCCAACAGAAAATGTGTTAAGTCTAGACCGTTTTAACATCGTGTACTAGAGAAAACAAGAAGAGTCTCACATTACATATTACTAGTAAACAAAAATACATAGCACTAATACGTGTTACGTTGTACATGGGTTTCATGTCACATGTAACACATGCATGTAATGAAGTTCAAACTATAACACGTGTTAGTTGTGTTGTGCTGTAACATAAACATGGTCATGATCCTTAAGCATCTGATCCACGTTTGACAAAACCAACGGTCCCGAGAATTGGATCTTGTTTCCCTTGTATCCATCACCATCCTAATAACAAAAAGATAAGATAACCGTTAAGTCGTTAACCACACATAACTATTAACACATTCATAGCCAGAAAATCTTTTTTCTCAAACAACATCACAACTTTTTAGCTAAATTGCAATCTTTTTCTCAAATAAAATCACAACACAACCAAAAATCAGTTCATATGCAAACCAAGCATAACTTTTTAACACAAAAATAAAAACCTGTAAATTACATAAACATTTACCCCTTTTAAGAACCATGTTAACACAAAAAAAAAACATGTTTCATCTCTAAAACAGCCATTACACAAAAACCTATTAACATCCAGGTTTTATGAATAATTTTTGATATTTTTTCGTCTTTTTTTTTTTTTGAAAATTGTGAAAAGCAAGGAAAAAAGATTAAATATTTCAGAGATTTAAACCTGGGTTGCCTAGAACACTTCTTTTTCAATAACACTGAAATATTATTACATATAAACGTCCTTCTTTCTTTTGAAACAAAAATCATGTTTACTCTGAAAATTAAAAATCTTTTGGCAACATTCTTAATTCTGGAAAAAATAAAACCAATTGTGAAGAACGAAAATCAAAGTAAATGGCAGTTAATCATCAAAACCAACTTATTATTGAAAGGAAACTAAAACCAAAATGAAAATATTTTGACAGCATCTTGATTCTTTGATTTCTTTCATGAAAATAACAACATCAACGACATAATCGTTGTACAAACCTGAAACATTTTCTTCATTGTCGTTGTCAAACTTGATGCCAAACTCTGGTAACATTAATTCAAGCATTTTGACAGCATCTTCATTCTTTGATTTCTTTCATGAAAATAAAAACACCAAAACCTCATCGTTTTGGAAGTCGCTGCAAAAGAACAGGTTTGGGAAACTACGGACCGGCGACATTAATTCAGAGTTTGGTGGATTTGTCTCCATTGATATTAATGGAGATGCTTGCTACTGTGGTGTAAGTATGAAGATTGAAAATTCTCTGATGAGAGATGTAGAAGATATAAAAGGCAAAAGGGAAATATGAAAAATAAATATGGGGGATTGTGAATGTACGATCTGATGGGCATTAAATGAAGAGGTCATCTCATAATTCTTAGGGGGTAAAAAAAATTACTAATATAACCTTCATTTAAAAGTTACACTCATGAGATCAGATCAAACGTGGCAACATCATAGCCACAAATATAGTTTGCTAAGTTTCTTAAGAAAGTGGGGTTTTTCACCAAGCATTATCCTATATATATATATATATATATATATATATATATATATAGCCCATCCTCCACCCCCTTGATCCAGCCCCTTTAGACCCATCCTCACTCCCGGTGACATGACGGGTGACATGACGACCCATCCTCCCCACACCATACCTTCCAGTCTTACGAAAGCCCATTTTGGTAGTTCAAAATTTTTTTATGCATTAATTAAGTAATTAGAATTTCATTTATTGTCACATGTTGTAATAAATTAAGTTGTTGGAGTGGTAACTTATATAATGACGTGGACGTATCATATAAAAAATTCCGCTAAGTCATTAAGTTGTAGTCGTATTAATATGTGTCAATCCGTAAGGTCGTAAAATTTATTAGAAAACGATATTCTATTTAGTATTTGTTGGGTAAAACAATAGTGTAGAGTCACATCAACGTGAATATGACATTGATGAAGTTTGAGATTCATGATAAGTGCCCTTAACTTATTAAACTTAATTAATATGAAAAATCAATGTCATTTTGATTGTAATGAGATGATCTATCCAATAATGCATTTTATGATAATAACAATTACAGATTTTGCAAACATAATGCGTTTTAAACATATATAAAAAGATAGATGAAAAATATTAACTTTTGCAATTCACTAAATGATTTGTAACATCCTTTTAAAATCCACTTTTCAAAAATCTTGGATAAGTGATAACTACATGGTCCCTGACCCACTCCCCTACATAAAATCTTGGAACATAAATATGGAAGGATTAGGTATGGCCTAGAAATGCATTCCTTTTATATGGGAAACGTAGTATCCAATAATAGTTGTTTAAACTTTTAAGTAAATGATCATTTTCATGGAAAAGTTTCCCTCCTACATTGTTATTCTACTAAACTTTTTAATATCGAATCAAGACTTGATGAGAAAAAATCTTGCGATAGCGGTTCCATAACTGTTCACCGGAATATGACAATATGAGCCACTTAGAAAAGGCATGTGATCGCTCTAATCATGTAGTTCGTTCAATCACCCGGCCAAGGCGATGCCACCCACACGATGTCATGTGTGAAGGATTTCATGCCTTTTTTGCATTTTCCCTTGAATTTACGCATTTAAAGATCCAACCAACTTAATAGGCCATATACCCACGAAATTTACGATTTTTCAACCAATTAAATAATGTCACTTGTAAAGGGGCAATTTCGTTTTTTACATATTTGAAATGGTATTTTCCCTTTATCCTTTATCTAGATTCATACTTCATTTCTCTTACTGGTTGTTAGGAAAGGTATGTTAACATTATAGCTTAGAATGAAGAAAAATGAGAATTTGTGTACCACATTCTGAGTAAATTCCTTATTCTTTAAGACATACTATAAGTTTGCATACGAGTAATTGTAAATATTTTTAGGTTGTGAGCCAGGTTGTGTGCGAGAAGAATATCCTAAATGGGGACAATAAAATAGTTGAATACTTTTCGGTAACCCTCATTCACCGCGCGACAAAGGGACGCCACCCCTTTTTCGGTAATCACCTAACCGGTGACCCACAAAGTCGATATATACTCACCGAAAAGAAAATGTGAGCGTTAGACCATGTGTAGTGGTAATGCCTCTACTCTTGGGCGTTTTGCGCCATGTGACAGCCCAGTCAACAATGGAGCATTATGGGGCGTTTTCTAAAATGGGTGTAGCGGGGATGTAGACATTGTGGGACATTATGTTTCTAATAAAATTAAATAAAAAAACCATCAAAAAATCTTATTGGACAAACAAAAGGAAGATGAAGGGTGATTGGCCAAATGCAAGGAAACAAGGGGTGGAAAAAAGCACGCTAAAAGCAATTTGGCTGAGAAAAACGCCTCTAGGGGTGGAAAAATGGCGTTGTGGGGCGTTTTTTTAGGGGGAAAACGCCCAAAAAACCCCACTACGGATGGTCTTATGAATTTTTGGAACGTTGGAACTTGCGAGTGACCGTTGAAAAATAAAAAAAATGTTTTCTTTATTAGACCCACACATTTCACTCATCTCGCACAGCACTCTCACTAAAATTTCTACACACCACACCATGGATAAACAAAACAAAGGTGAACCCAAGAAAAAAGGTTCCGCTAGCCGAGGATCGGGTTCAAACTCAAGAGGATGCGTGGAGCAAACGAGACGAGGCGGTTCTAACAGTCCTGGTGCACCGGTTCAAACCCTATAAGAGCATTCAACAAACTCTCAACCTCAACAATTTTCCCCCAACCTTCACAACCGACTTTTTATAACACCCAACCTAATTTTGTTTAGTATATGTTTTAATAATTTTAATGCATAATTTCTAGAAATAAAAAATATAAAAAAAGAAATAAACACTCCATGTGTTTGAGCACCCCTAGTGTTTGAGTGTAAAATGGGAAGTGGAGTGGAAAGTTGACATAACATGAAATTATTGGCTAAACAAAAAGTTTACCGCTCCCCATTTGGGGAGTGCCCCTTCCACCCTTACTAAAAGTAGTATGTGTATTTCATGAAATACATTGATCATTTTTTTTTTTGTATTTAATCGTCATTGATGATTCTTTTCGTGGTTGTAAAACAAGGTCTTTGAGGATGAGTACTCCTTGAGTAATCGTTACAAATTAGGCTGTCGAGTCGACTTTCTTCATCTAGTTACTTGGAATCGATAAACTCAGTCAACCTCGGCCATAATCAGATTTAGTAGGTTAACTCAAGCCTAATTTTACTTAAAAAATAAAACATAATTTTTATGTTTATCATATTATAGAATGAAAATCATTTTAAAGGATTGAATATATATATCAATTACTAATTTTTTACTATATGAGCATGTATTTTTTATTTATATTGATATATATGTATTTTGTTATAAATATTAGTAAATTTATGTTATTTGACATATATATAATTTCCCGAAAACTAATTTTTTAATAATTTAATATGTCCGAGTACTCTCAACTCACCGGTTGACCGACAAGGGAGTGTCTAGCGACTTTTGAACTTTAAATCTTTTAGCTATCTTTTTTTTATTTTTATTTGTTGTTATTATACTTTTAACATGTATGTAATCATAAAAATACATATAATAAATGATAAAAGTACTCTAAATATAAAAATATGTAAATAAAAATATTGTTTACTAAAAGTTCTGAAAGTTCGGTGATTATTTACAATTCTAAAATAAACCCTATATATATATATATAGAGAGAGAGAGAGAGGGAGAGATTTGGCTACAAAGCCAACTTTTCCTACAAAGTGTAGGAAACATTCTCCATGTGACATGTGACATTAGATATTTTTATACAAAAGACCAAAATTGTAATTAGATAAAGATTTTATTTTGGAATATTTTATCTCTTAAACCAAAATTCGAGATTTTTATGATAACTCATTATCTTCTTTGAATTCAAATTCAGCAGTTATATTTTTATAGTAAGATCATCACAATTCACAAACACAGTTCATTAGATTTCATCTCTTTTGATAAATTCATATTACTAATAAAAAATTACGATGTCAAATATCATGGTTGATTTCGGTTATTGTTTTAGGAAGGAGATGTTTTTCTAGATGTGTTTTACCTGCTACAATCCTTCATGAATAATTTCCTGACAATGTGTTTTACAAGCTGAAATCATTCATGAACAATTTCTTGATGATGTGTTTTACCAGTTACAGGTTAATGCAAATTGTGTTATAGCAGTTTTTATTTTAGGAAGGAGATGTGTTTGTAAATGTGTTTTACCTTTCATGAACAATTTTCTTGACGATGTGTTTTACCAGCTGCAATCCTTTATAAACAATTTTTTAATGATATGTTTTACAAGGTACATGTTAATTCACAATGTGTTATAGCAGTTTATGTTTTAGGAATGAGATGTATTTGTAATTATTGACGTCGTATGTTTAGGAAGGAGATGTATTTGTAATTTCTTGACGAAGTGTTTTACCCTTTACAGGTTAATTCACCATGTGTTATACCAGTTATGATTCACGAATGACATGTCTTTTGTGGTTTCTTAATGTTGTGTTTTATAATAATTGGGTTTCTTCACGATGTGTTATGTCGTATAACACACCATACAAGTTAAATGATATTGTGTTATATTGTATGGTTCACGATGTGTTTTCTTGAGTCTCTTCACAATGTGTAATATTGTATGATTCACGACGTGTTTTCTTGACGTTGTGTTTCTTCACGAAGGAAAGAAGGAAGAGAGAGAGAGAGAGAGAGAGGGCGAAAGAGAAACTCGCGAGAAATGTGGGGTAGTTTATGGTATGACAATTATTTTCATATTTAAAACAAGCTAAATGACACATTTACCCCTAATTAATTATATCATCCTATTTTTAAGACACGCATATTACCAAAATGCCACCAAGAGGATCTCAACCATCAAACACACCTATCCAATAGTCAAGATCACTTCATATACTTTGTTGGAAAACACACTTTATAGAGGAACCTCACCATATATATATATAGAGGGCCGGGATCATTTCAGAACCATAAATATTTACAAAACTCGTAGAACTACTAATAAACAATCTTTTTATTTATATATTTTTATGTTTAGGATAATTTTATCATTTATTATGTGTATTTTTACGATTACATACATGTTAAGAGTAATTTTATCAATTTTTATATGTAATTTTATAATTACACATATGTAAACTAGTTTTTTTTACATATATGTAATTAGTTATGACACATATATATAATTTTGGCAATTAAACATATGATAAACTACTTTTAACATGTATGTAATCAAAGAAATATATATAATAGATGAGAAAAAGATCCTAAATACAAAAACTTATATATAAAATGATTGTTTATTAGGAGTTCTGAAAGTTCTGTAGTTATTTAGAGTTCTGAAATGAACTTAGCCCTAAATATATATATATATATATATATATATATATATATATATATATATATATATATATATATATATATATATATATGGGAGGGTTATCTAGAGAACGCTAAATATTGCGAGAACCGTGAGAACGAATGAACAAACCAATTAAAACCAGTTCTTTTAATACAAACCTCATTGTAATTAAGATACGATATAAAAAAAAGAATTTACAACATCAAATAATTCATTTTTTCTCTCAAAATCTGTCACCCTCCAACCGATGGCGGAAACATTGGGGCGCGGCACTAAGCGAATCAGATTGTTCAAGGGAATCAATAACACTACTTGTTTTGATATAGATTAATAAAAATTTCATAAATATGTCTAAAATGTCAAACACATTCCACAACCAACATAATGTATCAAAATATCAATCATGATTCAAATATTGTTCAAAAATTGTGTAATTAACTAAGATGGGTTTCTAAGTTCATCCTAGCTTGATTTCTTGATTCCCAGCTACTATCAACCTGCAACATGTATTAAAATAAGAGTATACAAGTTTGAATACATAACATAATAGCATGGCCGGCCCTTAGGGTGGGCGGGGAGGACTACCGGCCAGGGCCCGATACTTCGAAGGGCACGTTATTTAAAAAAAATCAGATATGTAAATGTAAAAACAAATAAATTAATAGGGTATACGGTAACAAACACTAACATTGGCCCACTTACAAAACTATTTTTATGGTTTAGATTAGTTATTAGTCCATTGCCATTAGATATAAACCTTTAATGAGCCCAATACCCAATTTCGTTAAGGCCCAAGGGCACGTTTTTTCAAGCTCGAACATGGTACATGAATTCTCAGGGCCGGCCGTGCATAATAGTTTAATGCTTAAAACTCATATCCAACATGAATAACATATCACAAGTTTCAACATGCTAGTTAACGTGGTTCATATGATAACCCAAGTCTCCAACGTGTTAACATGCCTTTCCTACTTCAACGCATCGAAGAGGAGGTAAAAGAATCAAAAACTTAACAATACTCTCCAAGACTCAAAGAGCGGTGCATTACCCCTATAGCGCTATAATTGTTAAGGCAAGCTACACATAAGAATCGAACGTTCACATAGCATAAAAGTCTCAAGTATCATAAGTATCACGTTTTCATGTTTAATGCGGATAGAGTATGTTTCAATGTCAGGTGTCAAGTGTCTTGATATAGAATACATGTTGCATCCCAAAAGTGTATAAAACAAAAAGGGATCGAGTATACTCACAGTGGGTGCTTAGAACCAAACACTGCCTAATTGGATCGAAGGGAGCGCTGGATCAGCCTGCGCGCGGGGAACAGAGCATAAGTCCTCTAAGTGCTGACCCGGTTGGGAACAGAGTGTCGAGTAGTGCGATAATTGAGTTAAAGTGTCTGGCAGACTACCTGAGCGGACGGTCATCCGAACGGATGGGCTCCATCCGATCGGATGGTCATCCAAGCGGATGACCATTCGAACGGATGGCCATTCGAACAGTGTGTAGGTGTTTGTGAACTTGTCTAAGTGTTTGATCATCGTGTCCTGTAAAAACAAACAGCAAGTGTCATCGTAATCAGATTATCTGGACGGATGGTCATCCGATCAGATGACCATTCGAACAGATGGTCAGTGGGTGCGTTTTTGTGAAATTTTCTAAGTTTTTGTTTAGCGGAGAGGGCGTGACAATGTGTCAAACAATGAAAACACACCAAACCCAACTACTTCGATCGGATGGGTATCACCCCCTTTCGAACCGACGAGCTGTCTTTGATGAAATTTCATGTTTGGACCCGTGAGTCGGCCGTTTTTCCTGCGGAAATCGGTTTTCAAGTCGACTCTTGGCTAAGGAACGAGTCAAGAGTCTGTTTGAGTCTGATTTCACCAAGGTTTTGTATAAAAACTGAGGAAAAGTTCAGAAATCAGTGGTAAAATGTGAAGTTCATCAGATCCGAGCCGGAAACATAGGAAATTCCGTCAGATCTGGTATAAAAGCGTGATAATCCTTTAGATCTTGTATAAAAGTTGTGAAAATCCACTAGATCTAGCACCAATCTTGGTTAAATGGTGCTCCACCACAGTTTGCATAAGCAACCGAGTGGAAACCACCTTCAAGAGGTCCAAATCAGTTGGTTTTCGGGAAAAAGTTGAAGTGTTCGTGTGAATTTGATGAAGAATATAGTGTAGAAGTGATTAAAGATGAAGGTTGTACAAGTTTTGAGGAGAAATACTTATGAAATGGCCTTGAATCGTGATTGAAAGGGTCTGGGAGCTTGAGAGCAAATGAACCGAATGAAAGGTGAAAATGGAGGTCAAGTGCTCTATTTATAGATGACAGTGACAGAGCCAGTCGAATGACTTCGATCGAATGGGGTTAAGTCAGTGCAAGTGTGCAGGCGATCGGATGGCATTCCGGTCGAATGGCCATCCGGTCGGATGGCCATCCGATTGGATGTCCATTCGGATAGCCGGTTTGCGCATGTGAGTTTCTGACTTTGTTTCTTTTTGCGAGCGAGGTTAAGCGTTGCGTTGTATATTATTGTGAGTAGCCATTACATAGAGTATTATTACATCATAAATTTGCATAAGGAGTTTCCGTGTTTCAGGTTTGTGTTTAAGCTAGTTTAGGTATCAAGCATAACAAGTGTCAAGTTTCTAGAATATACAAGAATCGAGATTCAAGCATCACAAGAGTCAAGATTCACATGAGTCAAGATTCTGTCTAGACATATCGTTCACACATGTAATAAGCATCACAAGAATCATCACATAGAGTAAAAGTTTCACATAGTTTAACATGATTAAAGTCAAATAGTCTCTCATTATGATCGTTTGTCTAGAGAGTAAAAGCATCACAGTGTAGGAAGTATGACGAGACTTGCCGTGATAATAAAGGTATCGTAACGCTGGGCGTTACAGTCTCCCCTCCTTTAGGAGATTTCGTCCCCAAAATCTAAGAGGAAGACTGCTCGAAGAGCTGTGGATACTTGGTTTTCATTTCACTTTCAAGTTCCCAAGTGAATTCGGCACCACGCTTTCCTTCCCATCGTACCTTAACTATGGAAATTTTGCTGTGCCTCAGCCGCTTGGTACCTCGGTCCATGATTTCGACCGGTTTTTCCACAAAATGAAGGGTCTCGTTTATTTGCAAGTCTTCGATGGGAACCTGAAGTTCCTCATCTGCTAAGCACTTCCTGAGATTAGAAACATGGAACGTCGGATGTACGTTGCTAAGCTCTTGAGGCAAATCGAGTCGGTAAGCCACCTTGCCAATCCTTTCGAGAATCTTGAAAGGACCCACATAGCGAGGGGCAAGCTTTTCCTTTTTACCAAAGCGTATCACTTCTTTCCAAGGAGATACTTTGAGTAGAACGTGATCTCCAACATTGAATTCCATAGGCTTACGCCTTTTGTCAGAATAGCTCTTTTGTCTGCTCCTAGCCTTAATCAAGTTATCGTGGATTTGAAGAATCTTATCCGTCCTCTCTTGAATGATCTCAGGGCCAGTAAGTTGCTTGTCACTAATCTCATGCCAACTGAGAGGAGATCGGCCCTTGTGACCGTATAAAGCTTCGAAAGGAGCCATCTGAATACTTGAATGGTAGCTATTGTTGTACGAGAACTCGATCAATGGTAAATGTACATCCCAATTACCACCAAAGTCGATGACACAAGAACGGAGCATATCCTCTAGGGTTTGAATAGTGAGTTCAATTTGTCCATCCGTTTGAGGATGAAAGGCTGTACTAAGATTCAAGTGAGAACCCATAGCGGACTAAAAAGTTTGCCAAAGGCGCGAAGTAAAACGACCATCGCGGTCAGAGATTATGTCAATGGGTATACCATGACGACATATGATTTCATCAGTGTAGATTCGAGCAAGTTTCTCCACTTTGAAATCCTCACGAATAGGAAGAAAGTGGGCTGATTTGGTCAAACGGTCAATGATTACCCATATACTATCATAACCGGAAGGTGTACGAGGGAGTTTAGTTATAAAGTCCATAGCGATGCTATCCCATTTCCAAACAGGGATTTCGGGTTGTTCAAGAAGACTGAAGGACGTTGATGTTCGGCTTTAACCTTTGAGCAAGTGAGACACTTCGAAACGTAAGCAGCGATATCCTTTTTCATACCAGGCCACCAATATGATATATGCAAGTCATGGTACATCTTATCAGCACCAGGATTGCCACACCCCAACCGATGGCGGAATCATCAGGGCGCGGCACTAAGCGAAGCCGATTGTCCAGGAGAATCCATAACAACTGTTCGTTATAATATATTAAAGGTTCATGTCCCATACCATAAACGTATAAAATAACAACAGTTATTACAGACGATGTTCTCAAAGACAAATATCCATTCTGATAACTCAGATTTTTATTTAGTTTGTTTCTAGACTCCATCCTAGCTTGATTCCAGCAATTAACAAACAAAGCATCCTAAGCATTCAAATACCTGTCACATACGTTAAAATAAAGGTCAATACACATAGTGTAAAGGCGAGCATACAAGTTTAATAATATAATAGAGTTCGAAATCGTTTACGCATAACCAACATGTAACATGTAGCAAAGTGAAAGCTAGCAGGTCATCGATAGAGAAATAGGCACAGACGTGACTGCGAGTTGTAGAATGCGCAACACATATCCCCAATGGGACACGTGACATAAAGCCCTTAATAACCCCTATCCATGACAGGTGCTGAGTCCAAACTATAGTACTATCGTTGCTAAGGTGTCAGGCAACAATCACTGTGTTAACATAACATACAAGCATTCATCGAATAACACGTAACATGCAATAGCGGTTCGCGTATAAATAGTGTTTGCGTTGTGTGTCGATTGTGATTTGAATAAGTAACGTATGTAACACCCAAAAGTGCGTAAAGCAAAAAGGGACCGAGTATACTCACAGATAGCGTTTAACAAGTGAACACTCTCTTGGATTGAAGGGAGTGCTGAGAGAGATTAGCCTGGATAGTTAACGATAGCATAAGCGAAGAACGGCGCGAAAAACAGTGTAAAGTAATCAAGTGCCGAACGGTAATCGATCGGATGGCTATCCGATCGGTTGGCCATTCGATCGGATGTCAATCCATTTGGATGGTCATCTGATCGGATGGCCATTCGATTGGATTGACATTCGTTTGGGATGGATGTGTTTGTGTATGATGGCTTTGAAGTTTTCGTTGTAGCATTTTGAAAACAGAGAAGTATCTCTACCTTTCAGGTCGTTCGATCGAACGGCAGTTCGATTGGATGGCGATCCGTTCAGCGAGGCATTTCTCAGAGAACAAGTTCACAGCAGGATTGTCACTCGATCGGATGGTCTACCGATCGGTTGGCAATCCGTTAGAACTGACTATGCATTGAACATGTTGAAAATTGTTTAAGTGTTGAACCTCAAGTGCAATCCGATCGGATAACTGTTCGATCGGATGGCAATCCGATCGGACGATAATCCGATCGGATGGCAATCTCCCAACGATCTGATCGTCTTGGCACTTGATTATTTTGAAAGTGTTTGCGGTTTGTTCAAGACGGTTTGACAACGTGCTAAACAACAGAACCCCATCATGACCCAAGTGATCCGATCGAACAAGAATCACCCTAGTCTGACCAATTTACTGGTTCGTGATGGTTGTTCATGTTTAACCCAAAATCCGTTGTCGCTTTGATAGAAACCAGATCTTGAACCAACACATCACTAAGAAAGAGTAGAAGGTCTGTACAAGCTCTGATTCTATCGGTTTTAAATGCATTGAGTGTAAAAGAATTGAAAGAAAGTTTAGAAAACCATCTTTCAATCCTTTTAACTTTGAAAATGTTCAGATCTTGGTGAAAATAGTGTTGATTCATGTGGAAATCTTTCAGATATAAGTTGTTCTTGGTGGAATGAAGCCAAATCTTGAAGTTCATAAGAACTCCACGATGTCATCATCCTAGAACACCTCAAATCCGTTGATTTCACGGTTAAAAGTTAAGATCCAAAGGTAAAAAAGATGAAGAAGTGTGTGTAGATCATGGAAGTACAAGATTTAGGTTGAAAACTTACAAGAATCGCGAGGAATCGAGAGAAATGAGGGCTTGAGTGCGGCTGGTCGAATGAGAGAGCTGTCACATCAAGTGACGTGACAGGAGGGGTATTTATAGGTTTCCAAAAAGAGAAAGGTGGCCAAGGGTCGGAAAGGATGCACCCCGATCGGATGACACTCCGATCGGATGGCCATCCGATCGAGCGGTCACTCAATCGAGTGGCTCTGACGAGTTGAGGTTTGGCGTTTCGTTTCGTGCATTGAACGTTGCGATGCATTTAAGCGAGTTTGCGATGCGATAATAATAAACACACAAATAGTATATCTAACATACAATCATCATAAATAGATCGCGCAATGTGATTGCGATTAGATGGCGTTGCGACAGAATTGCGATTGCGTTTTGATCATTCATCACAACATAAACATAAATAAACATGCACAGGTAACACATAAATAGCACGCACACGTAAAACAATATCCAGAACGCATAATTCGAGTTGCGAATGCGATTGCGGTGCGATAAGCGATAAAGCGATAAAACCTCGATTATTCACAGATACTCCACATAATACAACTAAAGCGATTAAACAACTGCGTAACACGGGGTGTTACAGCCTCCCTCGCATAAGGGAATTTCATCCCGAAATTAGGCTTTAGCCGTAACAAACAACTGCGGGTACTTCGCCTTCATGTTGCCTTCGAGTTCCCAGGTGAACTCTGCGCCGCGTTTTCCTTCCCAGCGAACCTTCACGATGGGAATGCGTGAGCGCCTGAGCTTTTTGGTTCCTCGGTCCATGATCTCGACAGGCTTTTCCACGAAGTGTAATGTTTTGTCCCCTTGAAGATCCTCCAGTGGAACTTGTAAATCCTGCTCGGCCAGATACTTTTTGAGGTTCGAAACGTGGAAAGTCGGGTGGACGTTGCTAAGTTCCTCCGGTAGTTCGAGTCTGTAGGCCACTTTGCCGATCCTTTCCAGAATCTTAAAGGGTCCAACATATCGAGGTGCGAGCTTTCCTTTCTTGCCAAATCTGATCACACCCTTCCAAGGTGATACCTTTAGGAGTATGTGATCGCCAACGTCAAATTCACGGGGCTTGCGGCGTCTATCGGCGTAACTTTTCTGACGACTCCGAGCTTTCAGCAGATTGTCTCGAATTTGGAGGATTTTGTCAGTCGTTTCTTGCAATAGCTCAGGACCGGTTATTTGCGAGTCTCCGATCTCGTGCCAGAAAATAGGCGATCGGCATCTTCTTCCATACAGTGCCTCAAACGGTGCCATTTGAATGCTAGAATGATAACTGTTATTGTACGAGAATTCGACTAAAGGTAAGTATGCGTCCCAATTACCACTTAAATCTATGACACACGAGCGATGCATGTCTTCAAGGGTACGAATCGTCTTTCAGTCTGATCGTCGGTTTGGGGATGGAAAGCGGTACTTAGATTAAGCGTAGTACCGAGAGCAGATTGAAACATTTCCCAAAGATGTGAGATAAACCGACCATCACAGTCAGAGATGATGTCGCGAGGCGTCCCATGTCGACAAATGATCTCATCGGTGTAGATTCAGGCTAATTTTTCTACCTTATAGTCTTCTCGTATCGGCAGAAAATGAGCGGATTTAGTCAAGCGGTCAACGACAACCCAGATGCTGTCGTGACTTGATGGCGTGCGTGGAAGTTTCGTTATGAAATCCATAGCTATACTCTCCCATTTCCACAGAGGGATCTCGGGTTGGACGAGTAAGCCAGAGGATGGTGCTCGGCCTTGACTTTCGAGCAAGTCAGGCACTTTGAAACATAGAGAGCGATATCTTTCTTCATGCCCGGCCACCAGTAGTTGTAGCGAAGGTCCTGGTACATCTTATCGGCACCGGGATGAATAGAATATCGAGACTTGTGGGCTTCGTCCATTAGGATCTGTCGTAAGTGGGTACTTGGGAATCCAAATTCAGTCTAGATAATGGAATATCCCATTCGACTTATTCACTAGCTGGGCTCCATCGTTAAGAATCCTTTCCTTCTTCAAAGTGTGTTCGGTGAAAGAAGCATGTTGGGCTTCACGGATAAGAGCTTCGAGATTGTGCTGGGCGTGGACATTACGAATGCTATGCAAATAGCTTCGTCTGCTGAGGGCGTCGACAACGACATTTGCTTTGCCAGGATGATAACGGATCTCACAGTCGTAATCGTTGAGAAGTTATGCCCATCGGCGTTGACGCATATTCAGTTCTTTTTGGCTGAAGATGTGTTGTAGGCTCCTATGGTCGGTGAAGACCGTACACTTGGTACCATAAAGGTAGTGTCGCCAAATATTCAACGCAAAAACAATTGCGCCTAGCTCGTGGTCGTGGGCTGTATAGTTCTTTTCGTGGATCTTGAGCTGACGAGACGCGTAAGCGATAACCTTGTCCCGTTGCATGAGAACACAACAAGGACCAAGGTTCGAGGCATCGTAATAGACAACGAAGTCATCATTTCTGTCGGGTAAAGCGAGAACGGGGGCATTGCAGAGCATATGCTTGAGAGTTTGAAAAGCAGTCTCTTGTTCAGTTCCCCAAACAAAAGTCTTGTCTTTATGTGTGAGAGAAGTAAGCGGCACAACGATTTTTGAGTATCCTTCGATAAATCGGTGATAATAGCCCGCTAGTCCGAGAAAAGAACGGACTTCAGACGGGTTCTTAGGTGTAGCCCAACTCTTAACAGCTTCGATCTTCGCGGGGTCGACGTGAATACCTTGACTATTGACAATGTGACCGAGGAATTGAACCTCCTCCAGCCAAAATTCACACTTGGAGAACTTGGTATAGAGTCGATTCCACTGGAGTAGTTCGAGAACCAAACGTAGATGTTGCGCGTGTTCGGTTTTCGACTTGGAATAGATAAGGATATCATCGATGAACACGATGACAAAGCGGTCAAGAAATGGTTTACACACGCGATTCATCAGATCCATGAAAACCGCAGGTGCGTTGGTTAAACCAAAAGGCATAACAACGAACTCGTGGTGGCCGTAACGAGTGCGAAAAGCGGTTTTGGGTATATCCTCCTCTTGAATGCGTAACTGGTGATAGCCTGAGCGTAGATCGATCTTCGAAAAACATGTAGCACTGTGTAACTGATCAAACAAATCATCTATTCGAGGCAGGGGATAACAATTCTTGATAGTTAGCTTATTCAACTCCCTATAGTCAATGCACATCCGGAACGACCCATTATTCTTTTTGACGAAAAGGACTGGTGCGCCCCAAGGAGAGGTGCTAGGGCGAATGAAGCCTTTATCAAGCAATTCCTGGAGCTGACTTGAGAGTTTGCGCATTTCGGACGGAGCGAGTCGATAAGGAGCTCTAGTGACAGGATTGGCTCCAGGAATGAGGTCGATACGAAAGTCGATATCACGACTCGGAGGTAAACTAGGTAACTCATCAGGAAAAACAAGGGGAAAATCACGAACTACAGGCACTTTGTCTATCTCCTTAACTTCCTTTTTCTCCGCTACTACAATGTGTGCCAAGAAAGCTTGGTATTCCTTGTGGAGATACTTGCTAGCCTGGACACACGACATGAGTTGGAGTTTCTTCGATGCGACTTCACCGTAAACACACAACTGATCACCATTAGCGAGCGAGAAGCGAATCATTTTATCAAAGCAAACAACTTCTGCATGATTCTCATGAAGAAAATCCATGCCTACTATGACGTCAAAACTACCGAGCTGCATCGGAATAAGGTCGATAGGAAAGATGTGATTGTTGAGTTCGAGAGTACAATCACGAAGAACAGAATTGACAGCGACGGTTCTTCCGGTGGCAACTTCAACATCGAACGTCGAGGGGAGATGGGCACGCTTACGATTAAGGAGCTTTTCAAATTCCAACGATACAAAACAGTTATCGGCTCCAGTATCAAATAAACACGAAGCATATATACCATTCACAAGGAACATACCATTGACCACGTTGTTATCTGCTTGAGCTTGGCAGACATTGATGTTGAAAGTACGCCCGCGGGCTGCTGGCTGTTGTTGCTGCTGCTGTTGCTGTTGCTGAGGCTGCTGCTGTTGTGGCTCTTGCTTCACCACTTGATTCGGGCACATGTTTGCGAAGTGGTTAGGATCATCACACGCAAAGCAAGCTCTAGCATGGATCGCGGGTGCAGGAGCCGCTTGTTGGCCTTGAGGAGCAGGAAGTAGAGCTTGTTGAGCAGGAGCTTGACCTTGAGCTGGAGCTGGAGCTGGAGCTTGACGTGGACCTGTACGGCAGTTGGTGGTGAAATGTCTGGACATATTGCAGTGCACACAGTATCTGCAAGCGATTCCCACTGGGTGGTGATAAGTACAAGTAGGGCAAGCCGGGTGAGGACCAGTGTATGCAAGCTTGGCCAGCGGTGCATGGGTAACCGGTGCAGCTACTTGGCGGCGTTGAGGCTGCGGTGGGGTAGGTACTGCTTGGAGCGAAGCGGCAGCGGTGACAGCGCAATTTTTGCTACTGTTGTTGTTGTTCTTCCTCTTGGGACGGGAGGACTTTGAAGACTGCGGTGCGGCGGCGGTTTCAGCAGTTGGGACAACGGTAGCTTGATGCAGATTCTTGGAGGCTTTATCCCAGTAACCAGACTTGACTCGCTTGTCGTTGATCTCAGTAGCGAGTAAGAAAGTTTCCTCAATAGTTGTCGTCTTTGCAGCTTGAACGAAATCAGCCACGCAATCCGGAAGAGCACGGATATACTTCTTGATGGTGATTTCGGGCGTAGTAACTTGACTAGGACAAATTATGCTTAGCTGCTTAAAGCGAGCAGTCAAACCAGCGTTTTCACCATCCTTCTGCTTGATATGCCAAAACTTGTTCTCTAGCTTTTGGCGCTCGTGGGGAGGGCAGAACTATTGCATCATAACGTCCTTCAACTCATCCCACGTCAGCCCGTAAGCTGCATCATTTCCGCGCTTGTTTCTCTTGGCCGTCCACCAATCTAGAGCTCGGGATTGGAAGACGCCAGTGGCGTTAAGAGTACGGAGATTATCAGGACAGCCACTCTAGCGCAGGGTGATTTCGATCGAATCAAACCATTGGAACATGGCCGTAGGCCCATCTTCACCGGTAAATTCCTTCGAGCCGCAGGCTTTGAACTGCTTGTAGCTAAAAGTAGACTTTGGCGAATCAGTCCTGGACTCTTCAGAAGACTTGCTACCATTATCATTCAGTTCGCTAACAATCTGGGGGATAACTTTCGCCATCTGCTTAGCGACGAGAGCAGCAATGCGTTTGTCTTCATGGTTTCGGCGAGCAGAGCGCGAGTGAAATGATCCAAATGACGACATTGTTTTCAAGAGACATCGCCATAGGTCTTAAAACACAATTTCGATTAACCCTAGCATAGTCTAGCGCATCACCCAAAGCTACTTTATAAAGTACATGAACACATTTAATCACTTAAGCACATATTCACATAGGCACATAACCACGGAAACACATAAGCACGTTGAGCACAGAAGCGTGCAAGCCACAGAAATCACACTATATTTTGCACGTATTCACCTACATTTGCCGTACATATACACCTATCATTCGAAGTTCGCGAGTTTGAGAATGGCGATTGCGATTAGCGAGTGCACATCGAGTAGCATAGCATAAGCAAGTAACATAGCATGCGATTCTCCACAAGTAGCGATTTGTTAACGTTTTGAGGTAGGTGTGCAGTGCGAGTTGTGTGTATCGATCAAAGCGAGAAGCGAAAAGCGTATAAATCACCAAAAATCGAAACACATAAACAGGTAAATCCACATAAAACATGTAAAATCCACATAAAACGACAAATATCAGAGTCAGTAGTTGCGGGCTCAGAATCGAAACACATAAAATCAGCGATTGCGAGATTGAAATCGAGGATAGATTGTCTAAGGCTTGATAGACGTCGACTACCATAAGTGATTCGACTATTCACAAGAACTTTCAGTGCACGCTTTGGCCTTCTGGACTGTGCTCTCGCCTCGATTTGGGTGAACAACACGCATCCTTCCAGTTACAGCATGTCTTCAATTCATTGGAGTCCGTCGAGACTTTGGTGAGAGTTTTGTAAAACCAAAAATAAGGAACAGAACAAGTCGTCGAGATTTGGGTTTCACCCCTAACTTAACGACTCTCTTCCTGTTCTGATGAATTAGAGAGGAAAAATTGCATTAAAGTACGGATTTCACTCCTGATTCAACGCAAATTCTCCTGTTTATAGATAAAAACGTGGGTCGAACAAGCGATTCAGTCGAGAGTTTGCGGTTTTCACACCTAATCCCGACCTAATCACTCGTTCCTTTTTGAAAGTAATGCGCAATGATAGTGTAAAGCGAGTGTGAGCGAGAATAGCAAGTAAGCTCGTACAGAACCCCTACGGAGTATGCACAAGTCGGTATGTTGGTACTTAGACTATAGACTAGGTCGTTTCTAAGACATCAACCCGGACTAGGTCGAGTCTTGCCTAATTCCCTATAGTTATGGCTCTGATACCAATCTGTCACACCCCAACCGATGGCGGAATCATCGGGGCGCGACACTGAGCGAAGCATATTGTACAGGAGAATCCATAACAACTATTCATTATAATATATTAAAGGTTCATGTCCCATACCACAACCATGTAAAATAAAAACAGTTATTACAGACGATGTTCTCAAAGACAAATATCCATTCCGACAACTCAGATTTTTATTTAGTTTGTTTCTAGACTCCATCCTAGCTTGATTCCAGCAATTAACAAGCAAAGCATCCTAAGCATTCAAACACTTGTTACATACGTTAAAATAAAGGTCAATACACATAGTGTAAAGGTGAGCATACAAGTTTAATAATATAATAGAGTTCGAAATCGTTTACGCATAACCAGCATGTAACATGTAGCAAAGTTGTCACACCCCGATTTCCACGTGTCACCGGTGGGCCCGGTGTGGGGTACAGTGACGTAGTTGGCATCGTCATAGACAATCAACACAATATAATAATGCACAGCGGAAGCAGAATAGATACATTTCAACTTTAAATAAAGTGCAATAATAAATATCACAGTAGTTGAAATGGATCCACAGGCGGATCAAATAAGATAAGATAAAAATAGTTCAACAGATATTTGTCGTCCGAGCTTGCGAGACTATAGTGGACGCTCTTAGGAAACAGCCAGCCTATTTTCGTATAGTACCTGCACTTAACCTTTTGGGAAAAATACGTCAGTTTACACTGGTAAATACAAATCGACTGACTCATTTTGAAAATGATTGAAAATTGATTTAAATGCACAAGGCATAAATATTTTTATTAACTTGGGATAATTATATAATATAAACTTGTGAACGAATTACATGCACTTATATCTCTGGTGGCCCGGGATCTGCTGTCCGGGCTAGAGATTAAATGACACACCACATTAAAGAGTTATACACGTCGGGTGTACGCCTACACCCCGTGCTCTGGTCGTGGCCATCTCGTAAGATAATGCCAAGGATATCCGGGACACGGTCAATAACCCCCCAAAGCCTTTAAGTAAGACAAAACTGTTTAAACGAAGTCGCACAAGCTATTCAAGACTGTACACCTATAAGGCGCAGGACTTGTGCGCCCGATCAAGCGGTATTTTAAATACCGTACCCCAAGCCCGTATAGGGAAAATAAGTCAAAATGTATTTACCTGAGTAAGTATGTGACACAAACGGTAAGAGTGGTAGCTTTTACTGGGCCTCCTAATCTGGAACAAAGGTTTATAATTAACCTATTAGATTCCTAACGGGTCTTTTATTTAAGCCTAAGCTTTGACCAGTTAGTTTTAAGAATGATACGGTTCACGCACGATTAAGCGAAAGACCGGATAGAATGTGTTTTAGACCCGACAAGTTTGAATACTTGTATAATATGGGTATACTAAATACATTCTGGATTTTGAGATAAAAATGATGACGTTTGACCCGTTTCGGTCAATTTACGCAAACTAGTTACGTAAACCGAACCGAACGCAAAAAGGGCGATACGGGTAGCCAAATGATTCAAATGCAAGTTCCCTGAGATAATATGCTTAAAATATGATATTATATCAGTAAGTTATGTTCTATATTGCCCGGAATAATTTTAAACCCAATTTATGCCTTAGGAGGGCATTTTGGTCATTTAAAAGATAATAAAAGAGTAAAATTAGAAATCTGAGTTTCGGGTCTGGTTCATACAGCAAATATACTTAATATAACATATTATATCAGTAGGGTATGACCCATATACCAAATTTATCATTTAAAATCAAACTATGCACCGTAGGGGTATTTTAGTAAATTCACAACGGCTAAAATTGCCAAAACTGGAAACCTGAGTTCAAAATATTATACTTACTGTTATTATATGAAAATATGTAATTTACATCAGTAGGTATAGGTCTTATATGTTTAAAACAAGTATAACGCTCACTATGCGCTTAAAACGCTAAATATGCGATTTAAGGGCGTTTTCGGGTTTTCAAATTAAATCTGAGATTTTTATATTTCCAGAATACTTAAAATAATTTATTCATCATATAAAATCAGTAGAAAAAGGTTTCAGGTCAAAAGGATGTGTAAAACTCATTTTATGGCTAAAACGGTCAAAACCGACATAAGCCGAAATGACTAGGCGATCTAGGATCCGTTCAGCCAAAAATTAATTAAAAATCATCAAAATTCCCAGAATATTATATTACTTCTGTTGGTAAAAAGTTTTGCATCAAAACGTGGCCAGAAACGGGTTCTACGCGAAAAGGACCGTTTATGTAAATTTATAATATAGTTTTACGCTAATGGCCATAACTCACAATCTGGACCACCAACTGATCCGAAATTTTCGGTGCAAGTTCATATATTAGAAATAAAGATTTCTATCCTTTCACTTTTCCAAAAATCACGTTTTATCTCAAAAAGGGCAAAATAGTCAACTTTATGCATAAATCGGAAACATGCATTCGAATCGGTTAAGCATAGACTTATGACATAAAATTTCCAGAAAGTTTAACTAAAATGCCAATGGTAAAAAATGCTCTAAAATACAGATCTCACACATGCATGTACGGATCCGAACCGATAGTTTACGAAAAAGTCGTTTATTAAGACTTTCGGTTCCAATCCGGGTTTACACTAAAGATCGTCGAGTTGATCGTGGTAAAATACATTCTTATATTCATAATAAAGCTTTCTATGAAGATCAAACAGATTGCATGTCATCTATATCATTATTCATGTCATTTTTCACAAAAATCGCTTCTGTTGACTTTTTAGAAATAGGTTTGACTCGACATTTAGCATGCATGTAGTGGGAATCAGAGAGTACCCTTTTGAGGGTTTGTTTCCCATAATATTACCAACATGTATCAGGTTTCAATTCGAGAAATGACTGATTGAAACTTGTTTAATCAGAAAGTCAAAGCTTATGAACAAACAGTTTGACTTTTAGCAATAATCACAACAAGAACGGATTAGAGAACGAATTGAAAGCTTACAAAGGTCCTATAGGTGATTAGTGAACACTAGGATTCGGCCTTGATGATCAGATTAACTCCAGAAAGCTTGAGAGAGTTCTTGAATGTAGAGAGCTCCTTGTTCACAACTTCAAGTGCCAAGAACAATGATCTAAATCTGATTTAAAGATGAATTCTGATCCTTGGGAGTAGCCCACTGTAGTAATAGCCATGCATGGCATTTGATTGGAGTATTTGGAGGCAAGACCAGCTGTTTGGCACTTAAAATCGGACCCAAATCAGCCATTTTTGCGAATTCAGTCGCTGGCAGACCCACGCGGCCCGCTTGGGCTTTACCAGGCGGGTCGCCTGACCCCTGGTTCAGCCAAACAAGTTTCAGTTTTGGCAGAAATGGTCCCTGAGCTTGCGTGCGATGTTTCGGCTGCTTTTCTCGACCCGTAAACCCCCAAACTTGGTTTCTAAGAACCTTAGGACTTTTGCCAACATGGAAATGTCCTCGGAACATTTTGCGCTCAACCGAAAAGCCCTGAAATTCGACGTTGACGCTTTTAGTCCTTCAAGTACGGTTTTGGCCATAACTTTCTCATACGTTGACGAAACTTCATGAAATTTTAACCACATATTCTAGTGAGTATATTTTAGCTTTACAAAGCTTCGGGTCTGCCAAAAGTTCACTCAGAGGTATAAATTAAACATGTTGACACTTTTGGCCCCTATAGTTTGAAATACTTCACTTTCGTGCAATTTCCGCGTCGTATGATCCATGAACCATCCGTTTAAGGTTATAAACATTATGTAGGGTTATCATAGAGTCTATTTATCCATTGTTGACACTTTGGACCCTTACGTTCCATAGTTTTCACTGTTTGTCACTTTTAGTCCCTCTAAAGTATGTTTTCACATAACGGAACCTTATGACACGTGTCAAGACATTATTGGACGAAATTTTTCGAGGTGTTACAAAAGTGAAAGCTAGTAGGTTATCGACAGAGAAATATGCACAAACGTGACTGCGAGTTGTAGATGGCGCAACACATATCCCCACTGGGACACGTGAAGTAAAGCCCTTAACAACCCCGGTCCACGATAGGTGCTGAGTCCAAACTATAGTACTATCGTTGCTAAGGTGTCAGGCAACAATCACTGTGTTAACATAACATACAAGCATTCATTGAATAACACGTAACATGCAATAGCGGTCAGCGTATAAATAGTGTTTGCGTTGTGTGTCGATTGTGATTTGAATAAGTAACGTATGTAACACCCAAAAGTGTGTAAAGCAAAAAGGGATCGAGTATAATCACAGATAGCGTTTAACAAGTGAACACTCTCTTGGATTGAAGGGAGCGCTGAGAGAGATTAGCCTGAACAGTTAACGATAGCATAAGCGAAGAACGGCGCGATAAACGGTGTAAAGTGATCAAGTGTCGAACGGTAATCCGATCGGATGGCTATCCGATCGGTTGGCCATTTGATCGGATGTCAATCCGTTCGGATGGTCATCCGATCGGATGGCCATCCGATTGGATTGACATTCGTTTGGGATGGATGTGTTTGTGTATGATGGCTTTGAAGTTTTCGTTGTAGCATTTTGAAAACAGAGAAATATCTCTACCTTTCAGGTCGTTCGAGCGAACGGCAGTTCGATCGGATGGCGATCCGTTCGACGAGGTATTTCTCAGAGAAAAAGTTCACAGCAGGATTGTCACTCGATCGGATGGTCTACCGATCGGTTGGTAATCCGTTAGAACTGACTATGCATTGAACATGATGAAAATTGTTTAAGTGTTGAACCTCAAGTGCAATCCGATCGGATAGCTGTTCTATCGGATGGCAATCCGTCACAACGATCTGATCGTCTTGGCACTTGATTATTTTGAAAGTGTTTGCGGTTTGTTCGAGACGGTATGACAACGTGCTAAACAACAGAACCCCATCATGAACCAACTGATCCGATCGAACAGGAATCACCCTAGTCCGACCAGTTTACTGGTTCGTGACGGTTGTTCATGTTTAACCCGAAATCGGTCGTCTCTTTGATAGAAACCAGATCTTGAACCAACACATCACTAAGAAATAGTAGAAGGTCTGTACAAGCTCCGATTCTATCGGTTTTGAGTGCATTGAGTGTAAAAGAGTTGAAAGAAAGTTTAGAAAACCATCTTTCAATCCTTTTAACTTTGAAAATGTTCAGATCTTGGTGAAAATATTGTTGATTCATGTGGAAATCTTTCAGATCTAAGCTGCTCTTGGTGGAATGAAGCCAAATCTTGAAGTTCATAAGAACTCCATGATGTCATCATCCTAGAACACCTCAAATCCGTTGATTTCACAGTTAAAAGTTAAGATCCAAAGGTCAAAAAGATGAAGAAGTGTGAGTAGATCATGGAAGTACAATATTTAGGTTGAAAACTTACAAGAATCGCGAGGAATCGAGAGAAATGAGGGCTTGAGTGCGGCTGGTCGAATGAGAGAGCTGTCACATCAAGTGATGTGACAGGAGGGGTATTTATAGGTTGCCAAAAAGGGAAAGGTGGCCAAGGGTCGGATAGGATGCACCCCGATCGGATGACTCTCCGATCGGATGGCAATCCGATCGAGCGGTCACTCGATTGAGTGGCTCCGACGAGTTGAGGTTTGGCGTTTCGTTTCGTGCATTGAACGTTGCGATGCGTTTAAGCGAGTTTGCGATGCGATAATAATAAACACACACATACTATATCTAACATACAATCATCATAAATAGCTCGCGTTTAGCGATTGCGATTCGATGGCGTTACGACAGAATTGCGATTACGTTTTGATCATTCACCAAAACATAAACATAAATAAACATGCACAGGTAACACATAAATAGCACGCACACGTAAAACAATATATCCAGAACGCATAATTCGAGTTGCGAATGTGATTGCGGTGCGATGAGCGATAAAACATCGATAAAACCTCGATTATTCACAGATACTCCACATAATACAACTAAAGCGATTAAATAAAAGATTCGATTACAAGTCATAGAGGTCAAATCAGTAATTAAGCAAGGAGTGACAGATCAAAATTAGCAATCTTTTCTTCCTTTGACTTCAATCTTGACTTTGACTTTGACTTTGACTTTCGTAACACGGGGTGTTACAAGGATGAATAGAGTATCGAGATTTGTGGGCTTCATTCATGATGAGCTCACGAAGGTTGTTGCGATCTGGCACCCAGATGCGATTGAGATAGTATTGAAGTCCATTAGACCTCGTTTCAAGCTGGTTAATAGAGGCACCTCGTATTTCAACGATTAGACTACCTTCATTGGCTGACGAGTATTGAGCTTCGCGGATACAAGTAGGAAGATCGCTAGTGATCTCGAAACAGCGGATACTACTAACATGAGTCTTACGATTGAGAGCATCGGCCACGACATTCGCTTTGCCAGGATGGTAGCGAATCTCGCAGTCATAGTCGTTAAGCAACTCTACCCATCGTTGCTGACGCATATTAAGTTCCTTTTGGTTAAAGATGTGCTGCAGGCTCTTATGGTCAGTGAAAACCACACAATTAGTACCATATAGGTAGTGTTGCCAAATCTTTAATGCAAAAATAACTGCGCCAATCTCGAGGTCTTGGGTAGTATAGTTTTTTCTCATGTATTTTGAGTTGTCGGGAGGTATAAGCGATGACCTTTTCCTGTTGCATGAGCACACAGCCAAGGCCATGGTTAGAGGCATCGCAGTATACTACGAAATCATCGTTCCCATCAGAGAGAGCAAGTACAGGAGCGTTATAGAGTAGGTTCTTAAGAGTTTGAAAGGATTCCTCTTGCTCAGGACCCCAAGCAAAAGGTTTCTCTTTCTGAGTTAACGAAGTGAGAGGAACGACGATCTTTGAAAAGTCCGAGATGAATTGGCGGTAATAACCCGCCAATCATAAGAAGGAACGAATCTCAGATGCAGATTTAGGCGTACTCCAGTTTTTCACCGCATCGATTTTAGAGGGGTTAACATGAATTCCTTGTTTTCTAACAACGTGCCCGAGAAATTGTACTTCATTAATCCAAAATTCGCATTTAGAAAACTTTGCGTATAAGCGTTCACCACGTAAAAGTTCTAACATGAGGCCTAAATGTCGTTCATGATCAGCTTGGTTCTTCGAATAAATAAGAATATCATCAATAAAGACTATCACAAAACGATCCAGATAAGGTTTACAAACACGATTCATAAGATCCATGAACACGGCGGGTTCATTGGTCAAGCCAAAAGGCATAACCATGAACTCGTAATGCCCATAACGAGTGCGAAATGCGGTTTTGGGGATATCTTCCCTGAGAACACGAAGCTGATGATAACCAGATCGAAGGTCGATTTTAGAGAAACAGCTTGCGCCTTGTAGTTGGTCAAAAAAGTCATCGATACGAGGGAGAGGATAACGATTCTTGACGGTAAGTTTGTTAAGTTCACGGTAGTCGATGCACATGTGAAATGATCCATCTTTCTTCTTAACGAATAGCACAGGAGCACCCCAAAGGGAGGTGCTTGGATGTATAAAGCCTTTATCTAGTAGTTCTTGCAGTTGACTGGATAATTTTTGCATCTCAGAGGGTGCAAATCGGTACGGAGCCTTGGCAAGAGGAGTAAAACCAGGTATGAGATCGATACGAAAGTCAACAGATCGAGGAGGAGGAAGACCAGGAAGATCTTCAGGGAAGACATCCAGGAAATCACACACTACTGGAACATCACTTACGCTCTTTCCCTTGCCCTTTTGTTCCACTATGTGGGTCAAGAAGGCAAAGTACTGTGTACGTAAGCATTTATTCGCTTGAGTGCATGACATCAACTTCAGTCCTTTAGAAGGTCGGTCTCCAAAGACGTGCAAAGTATCACCAGATGGGAGAGGTAAGCAAACGTACTTCTCGTGACAAGCGATTTCAGCATGGTTCTTACGCAACCATTCCATGCCTACTATGATAGCGAAACTACCCAATTGCATGGGTATGAGATCAATAGTGATAACGTGACCGTTAAGAGTCAGGGAACAATCACGGAGGATAAAATCAACTAGAATAGACTTACCATCGGCAATTGTCACACCCCCCAAAATCCACCATGCGGAGTATCACCGCTTGGAGGCGTGACATGACCAGGATCGAGCCACCAATCATATTGAACAACATAATTAAGTAAATAAAACCAACCACAATACAATTGGTGACCAAAGAAAGTAACCAAGTTCAACTTAAACAGCGGAAGCATTAAAGATGAAACCCAAAACATAAGTTCATAGTTCATAAGTTTAAAGTCCAAAACGTAAGTTTAATAAGTTCATAAGGATTAAATATTTAGCACGGGACATGACAGTCCTTATCCCACAACGACTTCCTCCTCATGCAAGCTCCATAAGCATCTAACGACCTGTAAGGCATGTAATAACGAGTCAACAACAAAGTTGAGTGAATTCACGTTTGGTTGTTTAGTTTTACGTTGTTTCCGAAAACATGGTTTATCTTTTGTTGGCTTACTTGCCGTGGGGGTTACCCCATAGTTGAAAACATGATTAATCAGTTCCTTCTTTATTACCCAAACCATATTCATAATCAGTGGGGGCTTCCCCATGTGAACCACTAGACCGTTACCATATCGAAAACTGACGAACATTAGTTATGCCCTACGTCAATGTCTATCATCATTGACAGTTTGCCATAGTCCATTAGTACACGCCCGTCCGACTGGCACGGTGTGAGGTTTGTTAAACCTAATGGCGCTATTAACTAATGACCCGCTCGCCATTGGCCTCGGCGATTAAGTCGATATAAAATGAGGGACTTCATGATAGAGTTTTGTCTAGTAAGTTTTAAGGTTGTTGTCCTACCCAAGGAGGACGAACGTACGTATTCTACCCAAGGAGAATACGCAGGAATAATATTGGCATCCTACCTATGGAGGATGGCGGTACATATCCCACCCAAGGAGGATATTTAGGTTCCGTTTTAATTCTTTAACCCATTCCCAACCACCGGGAATCCCATGCCTTAGAAAGTGTGTGAACTCACCTCGGTTTGCTCGGTTAGATTAATTACTCTAATAATCAGGAAATCAAGCACGTCCTAATAAGGTATAATTAACAATCAGTTTCTCATGCATAACACGTATCCTACGTACGGTTTATCTACTCACTACTTCTATCACATACCACATAATTCTAGTGTCACGGTACTTTGTTAAGTTATATTATTTTACCCTAAAATAATATAATTATCTCACAAAATAAACAAGTATCCACACAAGTGTTCTAGTATAAAATATATATTCTAGATATATATATTTAACCATTTTACTTGTAAAAATCAACCTCCGATACTTTGTATTTTTGTAACAAAACTCATGGCGAAGTTTATTTTGAAAAGCAAAGTTAAAACGTATATGTGAACACTTGTTAGAAAAATAATTTCTAAGTGTTGGAAATTTTAGAAAATTTCGCCAGAGTTTCCTTTGTAAATGGAGGTGTCCATGCTAATAAGCATATCATTTTCTTTTCCAAAAATCATTCAACAATCAACAACAATTTACCAAGAGCAAACTATTCTATTTACAAACCAACATGAACTTGATGTTTCATAAAAACGCGTAGTAACTTGGAATGGCGTTTAGTGGACTTAGTTACCTTTCAAAGTGTATTTATTTCTTTAAAAATCATTTCCTTAAAAGAGTTTAGTGTTTACAACTTGTAAACAACTTTTACAAAAATTAACCTTTTTGAACTCTTCTTGTAAATAAAATGTTTTCAAACTTATTTTATTTCCAAGAATGGTGTAAGTGTATGTACAAGTCATGATTTTCCAAAAATCGATTCTTGAACTTGGTTTATTTAGAAAAGCCTTTTGTAAAACTCAGATCTACATGATCCTCAACTTAATTGTTCACTCATTTTTCAAGAAATTCATTTTTATCAAGTTCATATTTAAACTAGAAGGTGATTATTTCATGTATCACATAATCACCTTCCTAGTCTTGCTAAATCATGTTTCTAAACATCATTTAACAAGCTCCATATGGTGATTAACACCACACAACCAAGAATCATCATACAATCAACAACATATTCACTACAACATCCTACTAACAACATTTAATCTTCATGTTTCATCGTTATATAAATTTTATGTAAAGCTTCATGTTTATGTTTTTAGTTCTATTTCTTTAGTGTTTTAAACATACTTATCATACTACAACTTTTTTTAACCATAAAAACAAGATGAACAAGAGTTTAACAAGAACTTACTACTAGCACAAAGGCTAGGGATGATTGCTAGTGAAAAAGATGAAGAAATTGATGGTGAAAAGCAAGAAATAAAGCTCCTTGAAGTTCCACAAGTTGCAAGCTTTCTTGAATCACCTTCTAGTCTTGAATGAAGCTTAGAAATGGATGAAGATGGTGTTGATATGGTGGAGGTGGTGGTGGTTATGTGTGGCCGAGAGGGAGAGAGAAGAGAGTGAGTGAGAGAGTGTAATCTTTGTGAAAGATGTGGAATGATATGAAGGTATGGTCTTGCCATACTTATAATCCTTTCTAATATCTTGTTCAACATAACAAGCGAACAATCCAAATAAAATATATGATAAATCTTTGAAGGCATGGTGGGGATTTTTGTGGGTCCACTTGGGACTGAAATCGGTTATGGGGGGGGGGGTAAATTGTAAAAACTTGATGGTTAGTAGGTAAATGGTAGTTCAATTTCAAGTGTATATTTAGTTTAGTTAGTTTACTAGATATTTTAGTGGGTGGTATGGTGTTCGGGGATTATAACTAGCCAAGAAATAATAAGACAATGTTTCTAGTAATATTTTGGTGTTTCGGGTAATGTCCGGTTGTTCGGTTTGATACCGGTTCGTTAAAGTGTTAAGTTGTTCCGTTTAGTGTCTTTTATGTATCTTTTTGTAACACTTTTAATTCCCAACACTTAGGAAATCATTCAGGACCATTTAGTCAATTTTCTGCACAAGACTAGTATGTTAACAAGCACATGTAACTGTAAGTATGACACAGTAATCAGAAAGCAGTTAAGTAATTCAGCACAATTATCAAGCACTTAATTAACATAAATAAATCGTACGGAATACATGAAATTTTGAGGGTTGTCACATTCTCCCCTTGTTAAGAAAATTTCGTCCTGAAATTTAGCACGTGGTTACTGAGTAAGGTAGTTAAGTTGCGTGGTTTCCTGGTTTTCCTGGGGTGCCACATCATCCCCCCGTTGGCTTGGAATTTCGTCCCGAAATTCTGTAGTAGCTTCAGTCTCAGTAGTGGTTGCACTTTTCTCAAACAACTGGGGATACTTTTGTTTCATTTGGTCTTCTCGTTCCCAGGTATACTCTGGGCCACGACGGGAGTTCCAACGAACTCGAACAAGAGGTATTCTGGTACGCTTGAGAATCTTAACATCTCGATCAGTAATCTCTACTGGTTCCTCGACGAATCACAACTGGTCGTCGATTGTGAGCTCCTTTAAGGGAACTGTCACACCCCGATTTCCACGTGTCTCACCGGTGGGCCCGGTGGGGGATTACCGTGACGATGTTGGCAACAATATAGTCAAGCCACACAATTATATAATGCACAGCGGAAGCATAAGTTAAATATATAAATTTCAACCTCTGATTGTAATATCAAAATGTATTACAGGGGTTGGATATATCCACAGTGGATCGTAAATAAACATAAAGTATTGTTCCATCAGATACTGCAATCAAGCTTGCGAGGCTTATCCCGACGCTAGGGAGCTAATACCAGCCAATTTACGTTTAGGTACCTGCACTTAATCTTTTTGGGGAAAATACGTCAGTTTACACTGGTAAATACATTCAACTGACACATTTGAAAATGTTTATTAAAATTGATTTGAATGCACAAGGCACAAACTCTTTTATAACTTGGGAAAATTCATAATGATCTTGTGAACGTTTTACATGTTCTTTTATGCGTTCAGTAGCCCGGGTCGTGCCGGGTTAAAGATTTATAGACACACCACGTTTGCGTAAAACCGTAGTATGAAAACCAACGGCTACGTCTTTTAATTTTAATGTCGACACTTTATACCGGGTGTACGCCTACACCGGGATGTCGATGGTCGTGGCCATTTCGTAAAATGATGCCAAGGATATCCGGGACAACGGTCATTAAACCCCCCAAAGGCTTATAAGCAACAAAACTGTTTAAATGAGCCGATCATATTTAATCAATTAACCACCTAAGCGATGGAATTATATAATGCTCAATCAAGCGGTATTAATATACCGTAACCCAAGCCCATATAGGGGAAATAAGTTAAAGTATTTACCTTTGCAAGTATATTCCTTAATTTAGATCAAGTCACCGATAGCTTTTACTGGGGCTCCTAATCTGGAACGAAGGTTTTAATTAACCTCTTAGAATCCTAACGGTCCTTGTATTAGCCGTAGCTTAAACCGGTTGATTCCGATATATAGATATGGTTAATTCGAAAGGCGAAAACCGAGAATGGAGTATGATTTGGACCCAACAAGTTCAGTGACTTGTTTTATATGGGTTTATAGTTCATACTCTGGATTTTGGGGTTCAAATAATATAATTTGACCCATATCGGCTATTGCACGAAAACTAGTTCCATGGGCCGTACCGTGTGCGCAAATAGGCGAAACGGTTAACCATAAGTGTCCTACGCTTATTTCCTAAGTCAATATGCCTTAAAAGTATTTTGGTATCAGTAGGATACCTTCCGTAATGCCCGTAACGAGTTTAAGTTGATATTATGCCCCGAAGGGGCTTTTCGGTCATTTTAAAGACTTTAAAAAGGGATTTTCGAGTTCTACAGGAAATCTGAGTTTCCCGAACAGTTTATAAAGCTTAAAATACTTTATTTATTATTTAAAACCAGTAGCAACTGGAATCGGGTCAAAAGACCTTGTAGAACTCCCGTTTTGGCCAAAAAGGGCATATTCGGTATTTACCGAACCGTAGCCATAACCGCAGGTTATGAGCAAGGTAAAAATTATTAAAAATCTTTAAAATTCCCAAAATATTATTTTACCACAGTGGGTAAAAGTTTTGGTGACGAAAACTTGGGTTAGATGGGCGTTTTGCTAATTGCGCCGTTAATTACAAAACTTTCTTAAAGGTGCGCCTTTTAGCATAACTCTCATTCTAGGCCTCGGATTGACGTGAAACTTTAAGGACATGCTTATAATTTAACAAGCAAGGTTTTGGTCCATTCACGTGTCCGAAATACTCGTTTTAATTTTAAAAGGCCGTTACGGTCAACTTTTAGGCGAATGACGGAATTGCGTAAAAGACTCGGATAACTCATGAACCGACCACAGAGGCGTATACCAACATGTGACCTGGTCCTAAGAGAGTCCTAAGGTATATTTATACCTCACTAAAACGGGTCAGAACTGAAGTCAAAGCAAAAGTCAAACTTATGCGACTTTCGGCTCCGAACCGGTTCAATATAGTAAATGATCGATTCAAACGAGCGCAAACAGGTTTATTTACTTATTATCATGTTTTATGATTGTCAAAACAACATATACATTACAGATTATGCATAAATCGCTAAAATAGCTTTCTGTTGACTTTTTAACCGCACGTTTGACTCGTCATTTGACATAGTTAGAGTGGTGATCAGGGGGAACCATTTTAGAGGTTTATTACCCACATAAATACCAACTCATAACCACTTTTGATTCGTCATAAGACTGAACCATCACTGAGTTATTTAAATGTCAAACCGTAGTTACGACGGTTTGGTTCTTAGCCATTTACTAAGGAAATGTGGAACCACAAAGGGTTAGATCACTTACAGAAGTTGTGTTCTTGCTTATGGAGCAGAGAAAGATGCTTGGAGCTTCTTAGAATGGTCAGTAGTTGTGTTTTGAGTTGTGTGAATGTTGTAACTACAACATTGCTATTTATAGTGCAAACCAAGCTCCAAGATCATCACACATTGGTCTATAAGTGACCATGGATGATGGGCAGGTGGCCTAGAGTGTTATGGGTCAATTGTAGGGTGCCCATGCCTCATTGATTGAGGTTTGATCGTTCAAATGGTCCAAAGGCCAAGTAGTTACAACAATTATGCATCTGGGCACTTTACGCGACCCGCATGGGAGTCCCCATGCTCTTTTACGCGGGCCGCCTGGGATTAAGAATCCAGGCGCGTAATTGAGGTGGCTCGCGGCCCGCCTCAACTTAAGCTTAACCTTCACGCGGGCCGCGAGAGGTTAAGATTTCAGGATTTTCAAATCCTTTTTCAATGATTGCAGAATCCAGCCATTAATAACGAAATCTTTCGTAATGATTTACCTGACCTTTCGGTTTTGAAGGGGTAACTTTGCGGTTTGGCCCTCGGTTATTTACCGATAGGGGCCTCGTGTTATTTACCCGCGCTATTAAGTCCCCGGTTTATTTATTAATTATATTGGAAAGCCTTAACTTTCACTGTTGACGCTTTTAACCCTTCTTCTACGAATTCGATCGTAACTTTCTCGTTTCATATCGAAACTTCGCGAAATTCATATATATTATTTTAGTGAGTGTATAATACCGTTACAAAGTCTTTGGAATGTTAAAGGGTCACTCAGAGGTATTATTAAACATGTTGACACAGTTAACCCCTGTAGTTTGTAATCTCTCACTTTCTTCCGCGTTTTGTTTTTGTATGATCTATAATTTATTCGTTTGAAGGTTTAAGCATTATTTAGGGATACTATACAGTATATTTACCCTTGTTGACATTTATAACCCTCGAATTTATATACTTTCAAGGTTTGTCAAAATTAGTCCTTTATTTATTATAGATGCCACGTGTAAACAAATGACACGTGTTAACACATCATTGGACACAAAAATTCGAGGTGTTACATCCTCACCCCCTTAAAATAAATCTCGACCCGAGATTTACTTAAATAAAATAGGGGTATTTTTCTTTCATTGTAGCTTCGACTTCCCACGTATATTCAGGACCTCTACGAGCATCCCATTTGACTTTTACAATCGGTACGTGCTTTCTGCGAAGCTTCTTCACCTGTCGATCTTCAATCGACAAAGGTTTTTCTATGAACTTTAAGCTCTCATCTATATGCACATCTGTGTGTGGAATCACCAACGACTCGTCGGCGAAGCACTTTTTGAGATTGCAGATGTGGAACACATTGTGAATTCCATTGAGCTCTTCAGGCAAGTTCAACTTATAGGCAACTGATCCGACCCGTTCAATGACCTCAAAAGGTCCTATGTATCTCGGACTCAGTTTGCCCTTCTTGCCGAAGCGCATCACCCCCTTCCAGGGTGACACCTTAAGTAATACTTTTTCACCCACTTCGAAGTGAAAATCCTTACGCTTTGGATCAGCGTAGCTCTTCTGCCTATCACGGGCAGCCTTGAGACGTTCCCGGATCTGGACAATCTTGTCCATCGTCTGGAAAACAATCTCTGGTCCCGATAATTGGACCTCTCCTACTTCCGCCCAACAAACAGGCGATCTACATTTTCTACCATATAATGCCTCAAAAGGCGCAGCCTTTATGCTGGTGTGGTAGCTATTATTGTAGGAGAATTCGATCAGGGGTAGATTTTTATCCCAGTTACCACCTAAATCGATCGCACATGCACGAAGCATGTCTTCTAGCATTTGGATAGTACGCTCACTTTGACCGTCCGTCTGTGGATGGTAAGCCGTACTAAAATTTAAACGCGTGCCCAAAGATTGCTGGAAACTTTTCCAGAAGTGAGATGTGTATCTAGTATCTCTGTCGGAGATAATAGACACAGGTATGCCGTGTAAGGCTACAATCTTATCAACATAAAGTTGGGCTAACATATCGGAGCTATATGTCTCCTTAATGGGTAGAAAATAAGCTGATTTAGTCAGCCTATCGACTATAACCCATATTGTGTCATTTCCTTTCCTCATCCTGGTTAGTATGGCAATAAAATCCATACTTACCATCTCTTACTTCCACTTGGGAAGTTCAAGTTGTTGTAGCATACCAGACGGCTTTTGATGCTCAGCTTTGACTTGCGCACAAGTCAAGCATTTGGCTACATAAGCGGTTACAGACTTTTTCAAGCCTATCCACCAACAAATTGCCTTTAGATCCTGGGCATCTTATGGCAATTCTCAGTTGTTGCTTAATTAGGGTTGCGGTCACTAATATATAAGCAATATGAACCGTCTTTCTTATTTAATAACATAAAACTTTCTGAATATTGAGTCAGGCTATATGAGCCTATATCTTAAACCCTACTTAATCAAGGTTTCGATTGTTCTATAAGCAGTATGGAGTTTTCGTAATACTCCAGCCCACAGCGGGATGTTAAAATTAATTCTACCTGCCTTCCAGGAGGTAAGCAGGGAAAACTTAAGAGAAGATAATCTAGATACAGGGAGACTACCGAGATTTTTCATATCTCAGGCTCCAGTTCATTCATTATTGTTTGTGCCAAACAAGTGACACATATAAGTCCACGAATTTCTAATTCGGGAACATTTACTTGGGAAATTCTATTCTGGATATCTTCTTTGAATACTACTAGTCGATTTTAGTACAATATGACCATTGGGATATCTCATGGGTTCCATGTATTAAACCTCCATACTGATCAGGCATGGAAATAATCTATGGGACACATTAGGATACGCCAATCCTCATATGGTACTTTTATCAAACATAGTTTGGCATTCGCAGGCGATAGAAAAACAATGAAAGAAGAAAATAATTAAAATAACATATGTTGTTGTACTCTATGCGAAGGAAGAGTACCTTTAGATTTTTCGAAAGGATTTCTTGCCGATACGAAAAAAAAATCGGTTACTAATGTTCCCTTGGTAAATTATACTTTGCGGATAATATGAAAGTTTGCTAAGCTTATGGTTTATGAAGATTTATGATTGCCTGTATTAAATCAGGACACTTAGCAGAATTTATTAATGGTAAAAGATGATGAACATACTTGATGACATCGTAGACTGTCTTTTGGTGTTCATTAGGTGAGTTCAGGCATTTCTTCCTTTAGCCCTTTCCAGGCTTAGCTGCACCTTCTTGGGCAGCTTTATGGTATCTATCTCTAATACGGTCTTACTCATCACAGTCGTGATGGAATGTATTCTCCAGGTCCCTACATTCCGAGGAAATGATGACCTGTTCCTTAGCAGATGTCACACTGCCTGGGTTTTGGTTTTATTCGACACTGCCCCTAATGTCTTTGCTAGCAATTCTTACATACAGGCTCTTACCGAACCTTCGTTGCTTTTTATTAAGTCTGTATTCGCTCTCTTTCTTAGATTTATGGGAGTTATCTTCCTCCTTTGGTTCGTCCTTCATATACGAAGTGTGAACCAAACTCTTTTCATGAGCAATTGGACATGGTTTTGAATGAAATTCAGAGCGAGGAGCATTCGGCCCTTGGATTGTTTCATGAACTTTCCATGGTCCTTTCAACTGCTGCGTCAACCATATCCAGGAGATTAACTCCATTAATATTGAGGTTTATGTTTGTAGTTTTTATTAACTTTCGTCGCATTAATAGTATTGCGACTGTTGTCTACCTCATCCGAGTCTTCCATACTCGAAACTTGGTACTAATCACTAAGATTTAACAATTATTAGTCATCATTCTGATGACCTGAATTAGATTAGCCACGGCATTCATGAGCCGTATGGGTCATTTTGTTCTGAACATTCTTAGTGAATGCTATCTGGATGTATATCTATTATATTTAGCTTAGGTCACAAAAGGACTATCAATGGCCTTTAAGGTTTGGAGCTAGTCCAATATTTGTCTGACAGGGGACCATAATGTCACAACGGTCTTTGTCACAAGGACGTTTATAATTAGCTCAAAGGCTATCCTTACATGGCCTTGGTTATATATATGTATATACATAAATGGCACAGAAGCCTGTCGCGGGGGACGTAGAAAGATATGGCGATAAGCCTAGTCTTGAAGGATATATGTAATCATATGGCACGAAGGCTTTGTCGTAATGACCTTTAGATGTGGCACAAATGGCCTTGTCTCCAGGACGTCATAGGACCTGGTACTAAGGTCTGTCACCAGTGATGTTAACATTTAATATGTTAACTTGTCACGAACGACGTATTAAAGCACGGAGGCTAGTTATAGGTGACTTGTAGTATAAATTGTGGGTTTGTCACAAGGACATCAATTCGTAGGTTGCAACTTCATTAGATCAAGAGTCTTAAGGCTTGAACACAGTTCTTCACCTTTTGGACAGGGAGTCATAGACTACCACCGTCATCGTCTAGACAGGCGATTTTCTTGACAGGAAGGCAATACCAATTAACATCACTCGTGGATGTCTATCTATATTACCGTATCTACCGATATTAATCATGATCATTTAGATCGCATGGACTATTAGGTTTAGGTATCATTCTACCATTTTGAATAGGGGATCATAAGGATCACCCCTATTTTGTCTTATCGAAATAGAGTAAAGTATAGCCCGTAGGGATTTCATCACTAGGGATGTCAATATCATGAGTTTATGATCATCATATTGATGCTACTAGTCAGGATTGCAATGATAGTATAGAGTATAGGATTTGAGTATAGCTCACTTCCTTGGGCAAAGAATCACAAAAGATTACGATTGCCTTGTCTCAATTGGATAATATAATATGGCCCTTTAGGCAAAACATCACTAGTGGTTGTTTATAATAGGTTTATCCTATTAGATGATTTAAGTCATGATTGCGTTAATCATATTGACTATTTCTGGCTTGAGCATAGCTCACCACCTTAGACAAGGAATCATAAAGATAACAATGTCTATGTCCTAAATGGATAATATATTATAGCCCGTAGGCAAAACATTTCTAAGGATGTTAAATAATATTATCATCGTATTAGATGATATTAGTCATGATCGCATTGATCATATAGACTATTATGTTTGGACATAGTCCAATATCTTAGACAGGCGGTCAAAAACCATCACTGTCATTGTCTTATCGGACAACAAGCTTAGCTCGCAGGCATTTCATCACTAACGATATGATCATCCCATATAAGCCATGATTTCTAAATCATTAGCCTAGATAAGGGAATTGGAAGAATCCAATATAAGGATGACTTTTGTGATTTTCCCGAATCACATTTGTCAATAGTGTTAACACGTGCTTAGGTGTTAACAAGGATCTGAATCCCTTGAGTAGGTTTCACCATCTTGGCCGTGTAGGCTAGGTCTCACCTTCAAGATTCTTTTTAAACTGCATACTGGCAGGGAAAAGAGGGATGTTTATTTTATTCAGGATTTTTATCATAAATCCTAATTTAATAAAACATATTTATGGCACAAGAGACCAATTCACAGGGACAACTTCATATTATCAACCTTGATTTTGTAGAATTAAGGTATTTAGGCCTGAACGTGTTCTTGCCTTTTCTTGACAGGGAGTTGTAAGTTACGACTGTCTTTATTAAAATTTCTGGCCTGGAGGCCTATCAATTAACATCTCGTAAGATGTTAAGACATATAGTCATTGCACTGATGATACGTTCAGCGGTCACAGTAATGACATGACGACATGATCAGTGCCATCAATTTAATCAACTGTCGTTCAGTGGTCATAATAATGGCATGACGGCAGGATTAGCACTTAATTTAATCAACTGTCGTTCAGTGGTCATAATAATGACATGACGACAGGATTTGCACTTAATTTAATCAACTGACGTTCAGTGGTCATAATAATGACATGACGACAGGATTAGCACTTAATTTGATCAACTGTCGTTCAGTGGTCATAATAATGACATGACGACAGGATTAGTACTTTAATTTAAATCAACTGTCATTCAGTGGTCATAATAATGACATGATGACAGGATTATCGTCTAGAGGGCTTTGAGCATAGCTCATCCCCTTAGGATGGGGAATCTCAAAAGATCACAATTGCCGATGTCGCAATCGAACAGTGTATTATAGGCCGTGACACTTCCTCCTTAAGGGATGATTATTTTAATAAGGAAGGTTTGGAATAACCCAATCTAGGGATGACTTACGTGATTTCATCGAACCACGTTTGCCAGGAGTGTTAACATTTTTACGGATGTTAACAAGGATTTGAATCTCTTGAATAGGTCCTACCATCTTGGCCTCGTCATATGGGCTAGGTTTACCCTTGAGATTTCTTTTTAAAAAAATGCCTACTGGCAGGGAAGGAAGGATATTTATTTTATTTAGGATCTTATTATAAATCCTAATTTATAAGTTAATAATAGCACAATTGGCCTAGTTGCGTAGACAAGTTTAATTTATAAGCCATGATCGTCTGGGATCGAGGCATTTAGTAATAGCACAAAAGGCTTAGTCACGTGGACAAGTTTAATTTATAAGCTATGATTTCAGAGAATCAAAGCCTTGAGGTTTGAACTTAGTTCATTACTTTTTTCTGACAGGGAGTCATAGACTACCACTGCCTTTTGTCTTATATGACAATTAGTATGACCCGTAGGCATTACATCACTATTGGATGTTTAATAAGTTTGGCCCGTAGGCACTACACCACTATTGGATGTTTTAATAAGTTTGGCCCGTAGGCACTACATCACTAATGGATGTTTTAATAATACTGGCCCGTAGGCACTACATCACTAATGGATGTTTTAATAATTCTGGCCCGTAGGCACTGCATCACTAATGGATGTTTTAATAATACTGGCCCGTAGGCATTGCATCACTAATGGATGTCTTTATAATACTGGCCCGTAGGCATTGCATCACTAATGGATGTCTTTATAATATTGATCACCTTCATTGGTGATTTAACCCACGATTTATATATCATTTAGTTGGGTTTTGAAATCCTTTAAAGGATTATTGTATAAGAATGACGTGCGTGATTTTAACGAATCACATCTGCCATGAATGTTAACATGCGTACAGAGGTTAACAGGGAATCAGAATCTTTTCAGCTAGGTCGTACCATCTTGACTGATCTTAAAAGACCCCAAGCTAGGTTTCACCCCCTTAAGATTCTTTATTTAGGCAGATCAATAAAAAGGAATGGTTTTGATTTATTTAATATTTCTTATTCAGAATGAAAGTCTAACTTAATCATTCCATTATATAAAAGTGAAAGTATAAAGTTGCCCTAAGCGGGACTTGAAAGGAATAATGTTGTCCTCGCAGGGACTGAAAGATAATTATGTCCTTATAAGGACTAATAAGGAAACGATCTTCAGAAAAAGGAGTTTCTTCTTTATTTTATTTCTGACTGCCTTCTCCTCGGATATTCGTTTCATTCTAGCCGCGGTACGAAGCTCAGCATCTCAGGCTCCGGTGTGGAGAACTCCTATTATGGCTTCTTCGCTTGGCGACGTATCCAATATAAAAATAAGTGGAAGCAGTACTTTTCCAGATTGGGATTGAGATTATTCCTATGTTAAGTCTAGACTCGAATATGTGCAATTGTGTCATTGAGATTAAACACAATAGGATAGTGTTTAATTCACTCAATGTTGGCTCTGATACCAACCTGTCACACCCCGATTTCCACGTGTCTCACCGGTGGGCCCGGTGGGGGATTACCGTGACGATGTTGGCAACAATATAGTCAAACCACACAATTATATAATGCACAGCGGAAGCATAAGTTAAATATATAAATTTCAACCTCTGATTGTAATATCAAAATGTATTACAGGGGTTGGATATATCCACAGTGGATCGTAAATAAACATAAAGTATTGTTCCATCAGATACTGCAATCAAGCTTGCGAGGCTTATCCCGACGCTAGGGAGCTAATACCAGCCAATTTACGTTTAGGTACCTGCACTTAATCTTTTTGGGGAAAATACGTCAGTTTACACTGGTAAATACATTCAACTGACACATTTGAAAATGTTTATTAAAATTGATTTGAATGCACAAGGCACAAACTCTTTTATAACTTGGGAAAATTCATAATGATCTTGTGAACGTTTTACATGTTCTTTTATGCGTTCAGTAGCCCGGGTCGTGCCGGGTTAAAGATTTATAGACACACCACGTTTGCGTAAAACCGTAGTATGAAAACCAACGGCTACGTCTTTTAATTTTAATGTCGACACTTTATACCGGGTGTACGCCTACACCGGGATGTCGATGGTCGTGGCCATTTCGTAAAATGATGCCAAGGATATCCGGGACAACGGTCATTAAACCCCCCAAAGGCTTATAAGCAACAAAACTGTTTAAATGAGCCGATCATATTTAATCAATTAACCACCTAAGCGATGGAATTATATAATGCTCAATCAAGCGGTATTAATATACCGTAACCCAAGTCCATATAGGGGAAATAAGTTAAAGTATTTACCTTTGCAAGTATATTCCTTAATTTAGATCAAGTCACCGATAGCTTTTACTGGGGCTCCTAATCTGGAACGAAGGTTTTAATTAACCTCTTAGAATCCTAACGGTCCTTGTATTAGCCGTAGCTTAAACCGGTTGATTCCGATATATAGATATGGTTAATTCGCACGAAAAGGCGAAAACCGAGAATGGAGTATGATTTGGACCCAACAAGTTCAGTGACTTGTTTTATATGGGTTTATAGTTCATACTCTGGATTTTGGGGTTCAAATAATATAATTTGACCCATATCGGCTATTGCACGAAAACTAGTTCCATGGGCCGTATCGTGTGCGCAAATAGGCGAAACGGTTAACCATAAGTGTCCTACGCTTATTTCCTAAGTCAATATGCCTTAAAAGTATTTTGGTATCAGTAGGATACCTTCCGTAATGCCCGTAACGAGTTTAAGTTGATATTATGCCCCGAAGGGGCTTTTCGGTCATTTTAAAGACTTTAAAAAGGGATTTTCGAGTTCTACAGGAAATCTGAGTTTCCCGAACAGTTTATAAAGCTTAAAATACTTTATTTATTATTTAAAACCAGTAGCAACTGGAATCGGGTCAAAAGACCTTGTAGAACTCCCGTTTTGGCCAAAAAGGGCATATTCGGTATTTACCGAACCGTAGCCATAACCGCAGGTTATGAGCAAGGTAAAAATTATTAAAAATCTTTAAAATTCCCAAAATATTATTTTACCACAGTGGGTAAAAGTTTTGGTGACGAAAACTTGGGTTAGATGGGCGTTATGCTAATTGCGCCGTTAATTACAAAACTTTCTTAAAGGTGCGCCTTTTAGCATAACTCTCATTCTAGGCCTCGGATTGACGTGAAACTTTAAGGACATGCTTATAATTTAACAAGCAAGGTTTTGGTCCGTTCACGTGTCCGAAATACTCGTTTTAATTTTAAAAGGCCGTTACGGTCAACTTTTAGGCGAATGACGGAATTGCGTAAAAGACTCGGATAACTCATGAACCGACCACAGAGGCGTATACCAACATGTGACCTGGTCCTAAGAGAGTCCTAAGGTATATTTATACCTCACTAAAACGGGTCAGAACTGAAGTCAAAGCAAAAGTCAAACTTATGCGACTTTCGGCTCCGAACCGGTTCAATATAGTAAATGATCGATTCAAACCAGCGCAAACAGGTTTATTTACTTATTATCATGTTTTATGATTGTCAAAACAGGTTCCATAACATATACATTACAGATTATGCATAAATCGCTAAAATAGCTTTCTGTTGACTTTTTAACCGCACGTTTGACTCGTCATTTGACATAGTTAGAGTGGTGATCAGGGGGAACCATTTTAGAGGTTTATTACCCACATAAATACCAACTCATAACCACTTTTGATTCGTCATAAGACTGAACCATCACTGAGTTATTTAAATGTTAAACCGTAGTTACGACGGTTTGGTTCTTAGCCATTTACTAAGGAAATGTGGAACCACAAAGGGTTAGATCACTTACAGAAGTTGTGTTCTTGCTTATGGAGCAGAGAAAGATGCTTGGAGCTTCTTAGAATGGTCAGTAGTTGTGTTTTGAGTTGTGTGAATGTTGTAACTACAACATTGCTATTTATAGTGCAAACCAAGCTCCAAGATCATCACACATTGGTCTATAAGTGACCATGGATGATGGGCAGGTGGCCTAGAGTGTTATGGGTCAATTGTAGGGTGCCCATGCCTCATTGATTGAGGTTTGATCGTTCAAATGGTCCAAAGGCCAAGTAGTTACAACAATTCTGCATCTGGGCACTTTACGCGACCCGCATGGGAGTCCCCATGCTCTTTTACGCGGGCCGCCTGGGATTAAGAATCCAGGCGCGTAATTGAGGTGGCTCGCGGCCCGCCTCAACTTAAGCTTAACCTTCACGCGGGCCGCGAGAGGTTAAGATTTCAGGATTTTCAAATCCTTTTTCAATGATTGCAGAATCCAGCCATTAATAACGAAATCTTTCGTAATGATTTACCTGACCTTTCGGTTTTGAAGGGGTAACTTTGCGGTTTGGCCCTCGGTTATTTACCGATAGGGGCCTCGTGTTATTTACCCGCGCTATTAAGTCCCCGGTTTATTTATTAATTATATTGGAAAGCCTTAACTTTCACTGTTGACGCTTTTAACCCTTCTTCTACGAATTCGATCGTAACTTTCTCGTTTCATATCGAAACTTCGCGAAATTCATATATATTATTTTAGTGAGTGTATAATACCGTTACAAAGTCTTTGGAACGTTAAAGGGTCACTCAGAGGTATTATTAAACATGTTGACACAGTTAACCCCTGTAGTTTGTAATCTCTCACTTTCTTCCGCGTTTTGTTTTTGTATGATCTATAATTTATTCGTTTGAAGGTTTACGCATTATTTAGGGATACTATACAGTATATTTACCCTTGTTGACATTTATAACCCTCGAATTTATATACTTTCAAGGTTTGTCAAAATTAGTCCTTTATTTATTATAGATGCCACGTGTAAACAAATGACACGTGTTAACACATCATTGGACACAAAAATTCGAGGTGTTACAGGAACTATGAGGGTCTCCTCTGACAAACACTTCTTCAGATTCGACACATGGAAAACATTGTGAACTCCGCTGAGTTCTTCAGGTAGATTCAACTTGTAGGCGACTTTGCCAATTTTCTCAATGATTTCAAACGGTCCGACATAACGCGAGTGGTTTCCTGCGCTTATCAGCATAGCTTTTCTGACGATCATGAGCTGCCACCATTCGTTGTCGTATCTGAGCAATCCTCTCGGTTGTATCTACTACAAGTTCTGGGCCAGTGATTTGACTGTCCCCATCCTCTGCCCAACAAAGAGGTGATCGGCACTTCCGTCCGTACAATGCCTCGAACGGAGCGGCCTGGATACTGGTGTGGTAACTGTTGTTATACGAAAACTCCACTAACGGGAGGTGTTTTTCCCAGCCATTACCAAAGTCGATTACACATGCCCTAAGCATGTCTTCAAGGGTTTGGATGGTGCGTTCAGATTGCCCATCTGTCTGTGGATGATATGCCATGCTCATGTCTAATCGTGAGCCAAAGGACTTGTGCATGGCTTGCTACAATTCAGACGTAAAACGTGAGTCACGATCAGAAATGATGGAGGTTGGCACTCCGTGCCTTGATACCACTTCCTTTAGGTAGATGTCTGCTAGGGTAGAAAACTTGTCGGTTTCCTTGATGGCCAGAAAATGTGCAGACTTGGTCAGTCGATCCATGATCACCCAAATGGTATCATTTCCGTGCTGAGATCTAGGCAGACCGGTAACGAAATCCATGGAAATTTGCTCCCACTTCCATTTCGGGATTTCTGGTTGTTGGAGTAGGCCTGATGGTTTCTGATATTCGGTCTTGACTCTCGCACAAGTCAAACATTTGCTAATGTAGGTTGCTATGTGGGCTTTCATGCTAGGCCACAAGTATGTAGTTTTTAGGTCGTGGTACATCTTATCCGAACTAGGATGTACTGAATAGCGAGACTTATGTGCTTCATCCATCACAAGCTCGCGTAAGTTTCTATAAAGTGGAACCCAGATGCGCCCTGTTACGTAGTAAGCGCCGTCTTCCTTTTGTTCTAACTGCTTCCTCGATCCTCGTAAGGACTCAGCCCTGATGTTCTCTGCTTTCAATGCTTCGACCCGAGCATCACGAATTTGAGCGGGAAGGCTAGAGTGAACGGTAAGCTGTAACGCACGTACACGCTTAGGTATAGTATCCTTTCGACTGAGGGCGTCGTCCACAACATTGGCTTTGCCCGGATGATACTTGATCGCACATTCGTAATCATTCAAGAGTTCGACCCATCGACGTTGTCGCATGTTTAATTCCTTTTGTTTGAAGATATGCTCGAGACTCCTGTGATCGGTGTAAATGGTGCACTTGGTACCGTACAGGTAATGTCTCCATATCTTAAGTGCAAAAACAACCGCTCCCAATTCCAAGTCATGCGTAGTGTAGTTCCTTTCGTGAACCTTAAGTTGGCGTGATGCGTAGGCAATGACCTTATCACTTTGCATCAACACGCAACCAAGTCCTTGGATGGAAGCGTCGCAATAAACCACAAAATCATCTGTGCCTTCAGGCAATGAGAGGATAGGCGCGCTACAAAGTTGTTGGGATTGAACCCTATCAGAGGAACAGATAATTAAAGCCAAAACTGGATCAGAGCAGTGGATCCAGAATAAGCAGATGTTTACATACAAGTCTCTCCCCTTGAAAGTGATTACAACAACTGATGACCTCCTATCTGCTGATCTTGCAAAGTGCTGACCTACAACTGCTGCTCAACTAAAAGATCAGATGGAAGACTAAAGTCCTGCTGATTCAATCTACTGCTTTGAGTCAAGCACTGCTGATCCGGACAAGTGGTGCTGGGTTCACAGCAGTAGAAGGTTGCAGCAGCTGTTCTAAAATCTGTTTTGTAATAGAATGTATTAGCAGTAGTTAACACAAGCAGTGTCTGTATAGATCAGAGGTTAGAGTTTGTTAGGAGGTTAGATGTCACTTTCATGGTGACGTCAGCTAAGATGCTCAGTAGTTTGCAAGTGCCTATAAATAGTTCAGTACTTTGTACTGTTCTATTAGCTCTTTTGCATTATTCGTCTTCTTTGCACAAACAAACAACTGAGCTCTGGCTGAGGGGGATTTTGCATTCATTCATCAATCATTGTAATCGTTGTTGAAATAAATTCAATCTTTCGGTTCATTGTGTAAAGATGTTTGATCAAAGTATTACTCTCGTTTGATTGTATGCAAAGTTTGTTTTCATCTTAATTCCGCTGCACACTGATCCACTTTCATCTTAATTTCAAACACAAAATACAATCAAAATCAAACTCAGATCCAACAATTGGTATCAGAGTTAGGACAGTCAAATTTGATTTAACAATCATTTTGAGGTAAATAGTTCAGCTCATAATAGTTGATACTGATCGTTTGTTCGTCGTTGAAAAACAGAGTAAGGATTAATCACCATTAAATTTGATTTCTCAGTATCTGTAAAACAACAAGAATGACGTCACAATATCAGGATGATAAAACAACATCGGCTCGCTTTTTAAACCACCTATGCTAAAAAGAAATGAGTACAACATCTGGCAGAGGAGGATGGGTCACATCCTCGCTCAACAAAGCACAGGTTGTTGGAGGTCTGTCGTCTTTGGTCCCCATGTTCCTATAGTGCCAAGCGCTGAAGATGCTAAAGCATCCGTTCCAAAACCTATTGAAAATTATACCGAAACCGATTTTCAAAGGATTGAACTAGATGCTAAAGCATTTAGCATCATAGCATCAGCGCTGCCCAATGAAATATATGCTGGACTGTTACATTGTAACAGTGCCAAAGAATTGTGGGACGCGCTTAAGGAACAGTTTGGGGGTACCGAAGAAGTCATAGAAAACAATAGGGAAATCCTGAACCAACAGTATGAAACATTTTTTCATGTTAAAGGTGAATCACTGACACAACAATTTGAGCGTTTCAGTTGTCTCATCAGTGAACTGAGGCTTGTTAAAACCACTTTTACAAACTCAACTCAAAATAGCAGGTTCCTCAGGTCACTGCCAGAAAAATGGGACACCATAGCTTTTGTCACCCGAAATTCACCTGAGTTCAAGGATCTGACCTTGACCCAACTCCATGGTCGACTCCTGACCTACGAAAGGGAGTTGAACCAGAAAAGGAAGTTACAAGAGTCAGGAAAAACCGTTGATGATTATACATTCAGTAACACTGCTCTTTTGGGTCAAGAAGAATCTGGGAGTAGTGGTAAGGATCAGGGTTATGATCACTTCATTGACATAACTGCTGGTGCAAATTTTAACAACCCTGATCCTCACTCTACAAGTTATGCATTCACTGCAAACGAAAACCAGATGTCAGACAATCTAAGCTTTGAACTCAATGATCTACAGCATTTTGATCCCACTGATTTAGAGGAAATGGACATCCTGCATCAACTAGCCTTGCTAAGTGTTAGAACTAGCAAATTTTATAAAAGAACAGGGCGAAAATTCCCAGGGTTGCATGGGAATCTAAGTGTTGGGTTGGATAAATCGAAAATCAAGTGCTACAAGTGTAATAGGTTAGGACACTTTGCTAGGGAATGTAGGAGTCAAACTGCTGGCCCCATAATCACTCATCCTAGTTCAAACCCTAGACCTCAAAATCAAAACACTGTGCACTATGCCCAATATGCCCCAGCAGCTCAAGTGAACACTGCTCACTATGCTGTTGCCCCTGTGCCAGTACATTATGTCCAAACAGCTGCTCCACAGATCCAATATGTTCAAACCCCTGTCCCTCAGGCACAAGTGCAACCTGCACCTCAAACCACTGCTCCAGCAGCAGTACAACCAGATCAACAAAGCTTTTTCACTCAAGGGTTTGTTGACTGGAGCAGTATGCCTGAAGACCTTAGTGATGAAAATTTTGCACTCTATGCCTCCAATGTTTCTTCTCATGATGAATTTTGTTTGATGGCATTAGAGTCAATACAGGAGGGTGTTGAATTTGAAGAGGAACAGCTGGTTTCTGAAACAGTGGATGAGGTGATTGAAGCAGTGGTTACTGCTGTGGCTAATGAAGTACTGTTGGGAGAAAGTTCAGGCACCCTGATTGAACCATTGACAGATCCATGGTCAGAAGAAGAAAAGGCAGGTGAGAAAGAAGAGAGAGCCGAAGATGAGGAAAATCCTCAATGTGATTGTGCAATGATGGCTGCTGCCAAGGTATCACCTCAAGTTCTTGAAAAACTGTGTTCTGACAATTACATTATTGCTTTTGCTAACATCAAAGAGGTGAATGAAAACCTTCGTGATAAAATCTTATCTGATGAAGTCAAATTTGAAAGATCTCTAAAAGAACTTAAAAACAAATTGGCTGAAAAAGAGAAAGAGATTAGCAGCATGAAAGAAGAGCAAAGCATAACCAAAACCCAACTCCAAACCTTGGTAGAAAAATACCAAGGTTGCAAAAAGGAGTTAGAATCCACCCAGATCACATGTGAGAGATGGGTGGAATCATGCAAAGGGTATGAGGTTATGCTTGAGAAACAGATAAAAAGCAATGTGAAATTTGGGGTTGGCTATAGAAAACATGATGATGAAAACATTGCTTTTGGAAAATCTGTCTCAACTACTGATGGGACTGCTGAGTTCATTCCCACAAACAAGAATGGCCAAGAAGTGAAAATCACTGACAAACTTGGTAACAAAATCACACTTGACAGACCAATGGGCCCCTCTGTTTTTGAGGAGATTGAGAATCATCAGTTTAAACCAAAATGGTCTGATGAGTGTGATATTCTTGAAAATTTCAAGCCAATGGACTTTACATCAACTGATGGTGTTAAAGCTCCAAAAGCTAAAGTCATACCTCTCAAGGACATCCCAGCAGTGGTTAAAACCTCTGTTGCAAAGGAGTCTGAAAAGAGAAAGAAGAAAGAAAAAATTGATAACTTGTTTTGTGAATTTTGTGAGAAAAGGAATCATCTAACAAAAGACTGCTTCCACTTAAAAGCTTATGATTTAAACAAAACAAGTGTCATTACTTCAGCTGAAAGTTGCAGTGTTTGTGGTAAAACAAACCATAAAACTCAAGCATGTGTGTATCTCAAAAACTTTGATGTGAAGAAGAATGAGTACATTGCTAAAACATCCTTGAGTTCATCAGCATCATCACCATCTGTCAAATTCACCAAGAAACAACCACTGTTTGTGCCAGTTCAAACAGCTGTCACAAAACAGCTGAACCAAACATCTGTCAAAAGAGATGTTCAGGTTACTGATGCACCTCCTGCCAATCAGTTCAGAAAAGGCAAGGAAAAACAGTCTTACCAAAGGATTCCACACGTTGATGAGGTCTACAAAAAGCCCTCTAAACCCAGAGTGAACATGCATCCTTTTGGTTATCAGCAGGTGATTGGTCAAGACCCCCAACAGTGGTTAGCTAGAAACAGTACTAAAACTGTCCAAACCCCTGACTTAACCACTGTCCATCACACTGCATCCATACCAGACACTGTTGAGACTCCATCCAAAGCCTTGTTGGCTTTGGAGTCCTTAATGAACTAATCCTTTTACTTAATGTGCAGGGAGCTTCTGCATGCTTTGATAGTCTTTGGTATGTAGATAGTGGAGGCTCCAGGCACATGACAGGATGTAAAGCCCTCCTCAAAGACTTTAAAATCCATGGAGGGGGTGATATATCCTTTGGGAATAATAGTATAGGGAAAGTTCTAGGGTCTGGTACAGTGCAATCTGGTAATGTAAAATTTGAAAATGTCAATCTAATAGACAATCTGAAATTCAACCTTCTGAGTGTATCTTAAATGAGTGACAAAGGGTTTGGGTCATTCTTCACAAAAGATTGTTGTAGGATTGTTGGACCAGAAATGGTCAAAAAGATTGAAGCAATAATTAAAAATGGTCAAACTAAACTTGTTGCTCAAAGAAGTGGCAATGTTTATGTTGTTGACATGTCAAAAGAGTGTCCCAGAGCTGATGCCTGTCTGTTCTCAGGTGCCTCAAACAAAGAGACAGAACTTTGGCATAGAAGGCTGGGGCACACAAATCTTAAGACAATCACAGAAATTTCAAAAAATGGTTTGGTAAGAGGCCTACCACAAAAATTGTTTTCATGTTCTGAACATTGCATTTCCTGTTTAAAAGGAAAACAACATAAAAGTTTATATAAGTCCATTGAAGAGTCCAAAACAACCCAATGTTTGCAAATGCTACACATGGATTTGTTTGGCCCAGTTCAAGTCATGAGCCTCAAAAAGAAAAGATATTGTTTGGTTATAGTTGATGACTTTTCTAGGTTTACATGGACATTCTTTTTACACTCAAAAGATGAGACTGCAGGCATTTTGCAAGACTTTGTAACACAGGTTGAAAAGCAATTTGACCTTCCAGTGAAAAGCTTCAGGAGTGACAATGGCACAGAATTTAAAAATAAGGAGTTGGATGCCTTCTGTGTGAAGGAAAGGATTGTAAGGCAGTACAACATCCCTAGAACACCAGAGCAAAATAGGGTTGTTGAAAGAAAGAACAGAACTTTGATTGAGGCTGCCAGAACTATGCTTGCAGATTCAGGTTTGCCATTAACTTTCTGGGCAGAGGCAGTAAACACTGCTTGCTATGTCCAAAACAGAGTTTTAATAAACCCCAGGCACAAAAAGACTGCTTATGAAATTCTGTATAAAATCAAACCACTGATCTCATACTTTAAGGTGTTTGGCTGCCCATGCTTTATTTTGAACTTAAAAGATTCCATTTCAAAATTTGCAGCCAAAATTGATTGTGGTTATCATCTGGGATACTCAGCCACTGCCAAGGCCTACAAAGTGTTCAATACACGGACCAAGGCAGTGGAAGAGACTTTGAATGTAAAGTTTAATGAACTTTCTTCAATGAAAATCCCAGCAAATCCTGCTGATCTGTTTGATCTTGAAAAGTTTACTTTTGAAAATACTGCTGTCAAGACTAACAGTGCAGGTCCAACAGAGGATACAACAACAGACTATGGGTATGAAATCATCATCCCTCAAAGGTCTGCCACCAAGGGAAAAGCATCAGTTGTTCAAAACATCTGTCAAAGCTCAACCACTGCTACATCAACAGTTGTTGACCAAAGTAGCCCATTCACCACTACTTCCACATCCTCAAACACTGCTGACAAAAGTCCTCAAACAGTGGATAAAAGTCAGCAGTTGTCCACTTCATTACCTCCTATTCCACCACCTTTTGAAGCCACTACTGGGTCATCAAAGTCACCAGCAGTGGTTAGCTCAGATGATACACATTTGCAGCCTTCACCAACAAATGCCATCATCCCATACCAAGGAGATTTAATCTTCTTGAGATCTCATCCACCTGACCAAATCATTGGCAACATCAATGAAGGGGTGCTCACAAGAAGCCAAACCCAAAACATTTGTCTTTTTGCTGGTTTTCTATCACTCCATCAGCCAGTCAAGTACCAAGAGGCACTAAAAGACAACAGCTGGGTAGAAGCCATGCAAGAGGAGCTCCAACAGTTTAAAAGACAACAAGTGTGGGAGCTTGTACCACTGCCAGAAGAGGTTAGTCCCATTGGCACAAAGTGGGTCTTCAAGAACAAAACAGATGAAAGGGGCATTGTTGTCAAGAACAAAGCCAGGCTTGTGGTTCAAGGTTACAGACAGGAAGAGGGGATTGATTATGATGAAACATTCGCCCCTGTTGCAAGATTGGAAGCTATTAGACTGTTCCTGGCCTTTGCTGTCAACCACAACATGAAGGTGTTTCAGATGGATATCAAAAGTGCTTTCCTCTATGGTACATTACATGAAGAGGTGTATGTATGTCAACCTCCAGGTTTTGAGGATCCATTTTATCCTGATCATGTCTACAGGCTAAACAAAGCCTTGTATGGCTTGAAACAAGCACCAAGGGCCTGGTAACTCTTTCCAACTTTCTACTCTCAAATGGTTTCAAAAGAGGTACCATTGATAAAACACTGTTTCTTAAATGGAGAGGGAAAGATTTAATGATTGTCCAAATTTATGTGGATGACATTATTTTTGGAAGCACATGTACCAAAATGTGTGAAGAGTTTGGAGAGCTCATGACAGCTGAGTTTGAAATGAGTGCAATGGGTGAGCTGCAATGCTTTCTTGGTCTCCAAGTACAGCAATTGCAAAATGGAACTTTCATTCATCAAAGCAAATATGCTAAAGAACTTTTAACCAAATTTGATATGAATGATTGTAAACCATGCACCCATGGCAACAAATAAGCTGGTCATGTCTGATGAAAAGGATGAGCTGATTGACCAAACACTTTATAGAAGCATGATTGGGTCTTTATTTTACCTAACTGCATCTAGACCAGACATCATGTTTGCAACATGTGTCTGTGCAAGAAGTCAATCAGCTCCCAGAAAATCAAATCTCATTGTTGTAAAAAGGATTCTCAGATACATAAAAGGTGCTCCCACACTTGGTATCTGGTATCCAGCTAATGGGAATATCAAGCTTTCAGGTTTTTCAGACAGTGACTTTGCTGGATGTCACACCACAAGGAAGTCCACTTCAGGAGGGTGCCAGTTTCTAGGTGATTGCTTAGTTTCTTGGCAAAGCAAAAAGCAAGCAGCAGTTTCAACATCCACTGCTGAGGCTGAATACATTGCTGCTGCAAGCTGTACAGCCCAACTCCTGTGGCTTCAAAATCAGTTACTGGATTTTGGTATCACTGCCTTAAAGACACCACTCATGTTGGACAGCCAGGCAGCAGAAAATATCATCAAAAATCCAGTTTCCCACTCTACCACAAAGCACATCGACATCAGACATCACTTTGTGAGGGATTGCTATAAAAAAGGTTTGATTTCTCTGCATCATGTCCCAACTAAAGACCAACTGGCAGATGTGCTCACAAAAGCACTTGATACAGCCACTTTTGAAAGCTTGGTCTCTAGGATTGGGATGCTAAACATGGAATAACAAGCAACATCTTGTTTTTCTATGAATAAAAGCAACAAAATGTTTTCAGAAAATCAAAAATCCATCCTTAAAAATAGCTAAAAATGAAAATTTCATTAAAATCCTTAAAAGTCTGCCATAACCACTGATTGTTCAAAAGTCTGCTCTACTTCAAAAAGCCTGCCCACTGCTGAAAGGCAACCTCTGTTCTCTCATTTCTTGATAACCTCTGTTGTTCAAAAGCAGTGTCTTATCCACTGATATGCTATCCACTGATAGTGAAAATCATCCACTGCTTCCTTACCACTGCCTTCATCAGTTGCTTTCATCAAAGTACTGTCCTTCATTTTCACCAGGGGTTGTCACGTGGGCAGTACATAGCAGTCAGACCTTTTGTAACGGCTGCCACGTCAGCATTCACTCTCTTCCCTATAAAATCCCCCACTCACCACCAAAACAGGGTTTTACTGTCGAATTGAATTCTTAAAAATTCTCTTCTCAAAGCAGTTTTTCTTCTCATTTGTCACAAATTCCATGGATCCTGTGCATCACCCCCAACGATAGGTGACACCCTGTGCTGAAATGCGGACTCCTGTGCATCACCCCAACGATAGGTGACACCATTCTGAGTCAGTGAAGTGAGAGGTTGTGCAATCTTTGAGAAATCCTTGATAAACCTTCTGTAATATCCTGCCAAACCCAAGAATTGGCGGATTTCTGTTGGTGTACGGGGTGCAGGCCAGTTCTTGATCGAGTCAACCTTGGATGGATCAACATGGATCCCATCCTTGTTTACCACATGGCCTAGAAAGTGGACTTCGCGAAGCCAGAAGTCACATTTCGAAAACTTGGCATACAACTGCTCTGTTCGAAGGAGTTCCAAAATAAGTCTCAGGCGTCGCTCGTGTTCCTCCTGACTCTTAGAATAGATCAGGATGTCATCGATGAAAACTATGACAAACTTATCCAGGTAAGGTTTGCACACTCGGTTCATGAGATCCATGAAGACCGCAGGTGCATTCGTCAATCCGAAAGGCATAACCAGAAACTCGTAATGGCCGTAACGAGTTCTGAATGCTATTTTGGAGACGTCCTCCTCTCGGACTCTCAGCTGATGGTATCCCGATCTCAAATCAATCTTAGAGTAATAACTCGACCCTTGCAACTGGTCGAACAAGTCATCAATGCGTGGAAGAGGATAACGATTCTTCACGGTCACCTTGTTGAGTTCGCGGTAGTCAATATACATTCTGAAGGTACCGTCTTTCTTCTTCACAAATAACACTGGAGCTCCCCAAGGCGAAGAGCTAGGACGTATGAAAACCTTTTCCAAGAGTTCTTGTAGTTGCGTGGACAGTTCTTCAAGTTCTGATGGAGCTAGACGATAAGGTGCTCGAGCTATGGGCGCTGCTCCAGGAGCGAGCTAGATTTGAAATTCAACTTGACGATGAGGCGGAAGACCAGGTAATTCCTCAGGAAATACCTCAGGAAAATTATGTACAATTGGTATGTCTTCTATCTTCCTTTCTTCCGAGGATGTATCAGAAACGAGGGCTAGAATAGCAGTGTGGCCCTTTCGCAAACACTTCTGGGCCTTAAGGAAAGAGATGATGCCCACAACAGCACCACTCTTGTCGCCACGAATTACGAGAGGTTCTTTACCAAAACGAGGGATGCGCACAATCTTCTCCTTGCAAAGAATTTCCGCTTGCTGATGAGATAACCAATCCATCCCAATAACAACGTCGAAACTACCCAGAACCATAGGAATAAGATCAATAGAGAAGCTCTGACCAGCTAGGATGAGGTTACAGCCCTTAACTATGTGTGTGGCTTCAAGACTTTTACCGTTTGCTAGCTCTACCGTGTGTTTGGGGTTCAGAAGTGTTGGAGTGCGCTTAAGCATTTGGCTAACTTTTAAGGACACATAACTAGTATCGGCACCCGAATCAAATAAAACAGTAACAAAGAAGTTGTCCAGAAGAAACTTACCCATCACAACGTTGGGATCGTTCCTTGCATCACCCTGACCAATCACGAAGGCACGACCTCGGGCGCCATTCCCATTATTGTTACCCCCGTTGTTGCCTCCATTGTTGTTCCCGTTTCCTTGGTTGTTGTTGTTCTGATTCTGGTTCAACTGGGGGCAGTTCCTCTTAAAGTGGCCTTCTGCGCCACACTGAAAGCATCCTTTATTGCCCTGTTGTTGCTGCTGCTCGTGGCTCTGTGGAGCTTGTTGTTGCTGTTGACGATTCTGATTCGCAGGACGTGGGCTCCTGCAATCCTTGGCTTCATGACCCAGCTTATTACATCTCATACAGCGACCCTTGTGGCACTGCCCGCTATGATGCTTGTTGCACAGGTTGCACTTGGGGTGGTTCCCTTGGTATCCACCTTGTCCTTGACTACCAGAAGATTGTTGACCAGGACTCTGGTGATCATCAGTATTTCGCTGCTGGAACTGAGACTGAACTGAAGTAGAACCCTTGCCCGAATTTCCATCCCACTTGCGCTTGTTATCACTGGGAGCATCAGCAGTAGTAGCGCTGATACATTTAGGCAGCTTGTTTTGTTCAACTGCCTAATCAGTGAGACGATGAGCCAACCGGATGATTTGCTGAATGGTACCCAGGTTAGCTGAAGTCACGTGACTCTGAATCTCTGGTACAAGACCCTTGAGGTACAGCTCAATATGTTTGATGGGAGGGTCCACCATAGTGGGACACAAGATAGCTAGTTTGTTCGACCTCTTCGTGTATGCCTCGATCTCAGACCCCGTCATCTTCAAATTGAAAAATTCCACCTCTAGCTTGTGGATGTCGTCACGGCTACAGTACTCCTCTTTGATCAATTCTTTGAAGTCGTTCCATGGGGTGGCATTAGCAACCGCCAGCCCTAGCAATTGAACCTGTGCTTTCCACCAGGTTAACGCAGCACCTTCGAGTGTTCCAGTAGCAAATTTCACCCTACGATCTTCAGGGCATTCACACATCTCAAAAACAGACTCGAGCTTCTAGAACCAGTGAAGAAGGCCTACAGCTCCTTCTGTGCCGCTGAAAGTACTAGGTCGACAATCCATGAATGTTTTGAATGTGCACACAGGAGGTTGTGCAGGTTGACCTGTGGCGCGAGAATAAAAGACAATGTTAAGCACAAGGGTTGGTTTGCGAAGGTAGGATCTAAACGTCCTAAGATGGGTTGATATGGCAGGTTATACCTCCTGCAAGGACAGCTGCGAGTGCCTCAGCAACTCGTTCATTGATCAAAGCCGTCAACTGGGCTTGAGTTAGGTTGATACGTCCTCCGCGTCCGTTCATGCTCTTCACAACAAAGCAACGTAAGTGAGAAAAGTGTCGCGAAAGTGCGTAAGTGTGGGATGACAAATGAGAGTAAGCACACAAGGCTCAAATAGCAGTTATCACGTAAAGTAATGCACAGTGTGAACTATCTAACCGACAATATTAACATAAATCATACCACCTATTGTGTGGAGTCTTACACGTGGAGTGAAGCGTCCTTAAGGATCGTTGAGCACTGTACAGGTTATAGTATGGTTTTGTCAAAAAGCTTTCCCCTTTTTAAAACCAAGTTCACTATAACCAATGGCTCTGATACCAATCTGTCACACCCCCAAAATCCACCATGCGGAGTATTACCGCTTGGAGGCGTGACATGACCAGGATCGAGCCACCAATCATATTGAACAACATAATTAAGTAAATAAAACCAACCACAATACCATTTGGTGACCAAAGAAAGTAACCAAGTTCAACTTAAACAGCGGAAGCATTAAAGATGAAACCCAAAACATAAGTTCATAGTTCATAAGTTTAAAGTCCAAAACGTAAGTTTAATAAGTTCATAAGGATTAAATATTTAGCACGGGACATGACAGTCCTTATCCCACAATGACTTCCTCCTCGTGCAAGCTCCATAAGCATCTAACGACCTGTAAGGCATGTAACAACGAGTCAACAACAAAGTTGAGTGAATTCACGTTTGGTTGTTTAGTTTTACGTTGTTTCCGAAAACATGGTTTGTCTTTTGTTGGCTTACTTGCCGTGGGGGTTACCCCATAGTTGAAAACATGATTAATCAGTTCCTTCTTTATTACCAAAACCATATCCATAATCAGTGGGGGCTCCCCTATGTGAACCACTAGACTGTTACCATATTGACAACTAACGAACAATAGTTGTGCCCTACGTCATTGTCTATCATCATTGACAGTTTGCCATAGTCCATTAGTACACGCCCGTCCGACCGGCACGGTGTGAGGTTTGTTAAACCTAATAGCGCTATTAACTAATGACCCGCTCGCCATTGGCCTCGGCGATTAAGTCGATATAAAATGAGGGACTTCATGATAGAGTTTTGTCTAGTAAGTTTTAAGGTTGTTGTCCTACCCAAGGAGGACGAACGTACGTATTCTACCCAAGGAGAATACGCATGAATAATATTGGCATCCTACCTATGGAGGATGGCGGTACATATCCTACCCAAGGAGGATATTTAGGTTCCGTTTTAATTCTTTAACCCATTCCCAACCACCGGGAATCCCATGCCTTAGAAAGTGTGTGAACTCACCTCGGTTTGCTCGATTAGATTAATTACTCTAATAATCAGGAAATCAAGCACATCCTAATAAGGTACAAATAACAATCAGTTTCTCATGCATAACACGTATCCTACGTACGGTTTATCTACTCACTACTTCTATCACATACCACATAATTCTAGTGTCACGGTACTTTGTTAAGTTATATTATTTTACCCTAAAATAATATAACTATCTCACAAAATAAACAAGTATCCACACAAGTGTTCTAATATAAAATATATATTCTAGATATATATATTTAACCATTTTACTTGTAAAATCAACCTCCGATACTTTGTATTTTTGTAACAAAACTCATGGCGAAGTTTATTTTGAAAAGCAAAGTTAAAACGTATATGTGAACACTTGTTAGAAAAATAATTTCTAAGTGTGTTGGAAATTTTAGAAAATTTCGCCAGAGTTTCCTTTGTAAATGGAGGTGTCCATGCTAATAAGCATATCATTTTCTTTTCTAAAAATCGTTCAACAATCAACAACAATTTACCAAGAGCAAACTATTCTATTTACAAACCAACATGAACTTGATGTTTCATAAAAACGCGTAGTAAATTGGTATGGCGTTTAGTGGACTTAGTTACCTTTCAAAGTGTATTTATTTCTTTAAAAATCATTTCCTTAAAAGAGTTTAGTGTTTACAACTTGTGAACAACTTTTACAAAAATTAACCTTTTTGAACTCTTCTTGTAAATAAAATGTTTTCATACTTATTTTATTTCCAAGAATGGTGTAAGTGTATGTACAAGTCATGATTTTCCAAAAATCGATTCTTGAACTTGGTTTATTTAGAAAAGCCTTTTGTAAAACTCGGATCTACATGATCCTCAACTTACTTGTTCACTCATTTTTCAAGAAATTCATTTTTGTCAAGTTCATATTTAAACTAGAAGGTGATTATTTCATGTATCACATAATCACCTTCCTAGTCTTGCTAAATCATGTTTCTAAACATCATTTAACAAGCTCCATATGGTGATTAACACCACACAACCAAGAATCATCATACAATCAACAACATATTCACTACAACATCCTACTAACAACATTTAATCTTCATGTTTCATCCTTATATAAACTTTATGTAAAGCTTCATGTTTATGTTTTTAGTTCTTGTTCTTTAGTGTTTTAAACATACTTATCATACTACAACTTTTTTTAACCATAAAAACAAGATGAACAAGAGTTTAACAAGAACTTACTACTAGCACAAAGGCTAGGGATGATTGCTAGTGAAAAAGATGAAGAAATTCATGGTGAAAAGCAAGAAATAAAGCTCCTTGAAGTTCCACAAGTTGCAAGCTTCCTTGAATCACCTTATAGTCTTGAATGAAGCTTAGAAATGGATGAAGATGGTGTTGATATGGTGGAGGTGGTGGCGGTTATGTGTGGCCGAAAGGGAGAGAGAAGAGAGTGAGTGAGAGAGTGCAATCTTTGTGAAAGATGTGGAATGATATGAAGGTATGGTCTAGCCATACTTATAATCCTTTCTAATATCTTGTTCAACATAACAAGCAAACAATCCAAATAAAATATATGATAAATCTTTGAAGGCATGGTGGGGATTTTTGTGGGTCCACTTGGGACCGAAATCGGTTAGGGGGGGGGGGGTAAATTGTAAAAACTTGATGGTTAGTAGGTAAATGGTAGTTCAATTTCAAGTGTATATTTAGTTTAGTTAGTTTACTAGATATTTTAGTGGGTGGTATGGTGTTCGGGGATCATAACTAGCCAAGAAATAATAAAACAATGTTTCTAGTAATATTTTGGTGTTTCGGGTAATGTCCGGTTGTTCGGTTTGATACCGGTTCGTTAAAGTGTTAAGTTGTTCCGTTTAGTGTCTTTTATGTATCTTTTTGTAACACTTTTAATTCCCAACGCTTAGGAAAACATTCAGGACCATTTAGTCAATTTTCTGCACAAGACTAGTATGTTAACAAGCACATGTAACTGTAAGTATGACACAGTAATCAGAAAGCAGTTAAGTAATTCAGTGGAGTCAAGTTGAGCTGCTTTAATGGAGTCACGCATAGCAGGAGGTAACCCATGAATGTAATTCGTGATCATGCGTTTGGGAGTAAACACCAAGTGTGGTACGATTATGCTAAGTTCCTTGAAACCGGTAGTATAAGCCAGGTTGTCATCACCAACTTGTTTCAGATGCTAGAACTCGTCCTCAAGTTTCTGCTGCTCATGAGGAGGGCCGAATTCAAGCATCATCAATTCCCTAACCTCAGCCCAGGGTAAAGCATAAGCTTCATCATTGGAGCGGATGTTTCTCTCATTGGTCCACCATTCCAGAGCTCGGCCTTGAAACATGCCAGTTGCACTCCTAGTCTTTAGATGCTCAGGGCACTCACTGTTGATGAAGGTAACTTCTATGCTGTCGAACCACTCCAGCATTGCAGTCACCCCATCACTGCCCGTGAAAGGCTTAGGGTTGCAAGAGACGAAGTGTTTGTAGTTGAAGCTCACAGGCTTAGGCTGGACCGCTTTAGAGTTAACAGAGGAGGGAGGAGTGTTTGATCCTTGGATTTCAGTGACAATCTTGGGAATAATGCATGCAATCTGGTCGGCCATAAAAGACGTCATCTTCTTCTAGGTGTTGGTCTTTGACCTCTTGTGTGGGTTGGAAAGACGACTTGATGACATCTAAAGAGTCAGATTAAGGATTGGGTGAGACTCGATCATAATGTTTTGTTTAATAAGATAGTTTCACGAACACGTAGTATAGCATAAAGTTTCACATGATTGCATAAAAGACTCAAGTTGTTCCACACAGCATAAAACGTTTAACATGTATCTCATAGTTTAGTCAAGACTTCCACGTAGTATAATATGAATAAAGCATCATAAATTTAGTTCGCTCCCGAAAGATTATTGTTATTGTTTTAGATTGCGGAGATTGTGCGATTCGTGTAATGGTTTCGAAATGAACAAAGCATCAAGTATAAACCATATGTAAATCGAGATAACATAAAACATAGGCTCATAAACATAGGATTGTTTCGGGTAGAGAAACGTCGACTAACCAAAGTAAATCGAGTCCCTTTTCGAATTAAGGTATCGTGCTTTGGCCGACTTAGATAGATACGTTCATCGATGTTAGGCCTACGATATTTGTCCTTTTGGTTACTACACGTCCTTAATCGATTGTGAAAAATTCAAGACTTTGGCGAGACTGAAAATCAAAGAGTGGGACTAGTTATCAAGATGCGAGTTTCACCTCTAACTTGGTAACATCGTACCCTAAGGTTGTTGGTACTTATCAAAATATAAGACCTACTAGAATATGAAATGGAATTTTCCTTCAAGGTTTGGATATCACTCCTAACTTGAGGGTAAATTTCGTGCAAAATCCAAAGTATAGCTGAGTGAAAGTCGTCATCAAAGGCGGGAATCACCCCTGTTTTGATGAGTCATTTCGATTTTGTTACAAGAGTGTTTTCAAAGCATCCAAGTGTGTATTGTGTTAGCCTTAGGAAAGGCAAGTAAGTTTAACAAATAAGAGGAATTGCTAGGAAGCATGTAAGGTGGAATGCATAAGTTTTAAACAACAAATAAGAGTCAAAGTTCCTAGAGCTATAGACTAGGCAAAAACATTCCTACTTTCCCTAATTCCCTATAGTTATGGCTCTGATACCAATATGTCACACCCCAACCGATGGCGGAAACATCGGGGCGCGGCACTAAGCGAATCAGATTGCTCAAGGGAATCCATAACACTACTTGTTTTGATATAGATTAATCAAAATTTCATAAATATGTCTAAAATGTCAAACACATTCCATAACCAACATAATGTATCAAAATAACAATCATGATTCAAATATTGTTCAAAATTGTCTAATTAACTAAGATGGGTTTCTAAGTTCATCCTAGCTATTTCTTGATTCCCAGCTACTATCAACCTGCAACATGTATTAAAATAAAATCAACAAAAATGTTGGCGAGCATACAAGTTTGAATACATAGCATAATAGTTTAACGCTTAAAACTCATATCCAACTTGAATAACATATCACAAGTTTCAACATGCTAGTTAATGTGGTTCATATGATAACCCAAGTCTCCAACGCGTTAACATGCCTTTCCTACTTCGACGCATCGAAGAGGAGGTAAAGGAATAAAAAAACTTAACAATACTCCCCAAGACTCAAAGAGCGGTGCATTACCCCTATAGCGCTATAATTGTTAAGGCGAGCAACACATAAGGATCGAACGTTCACATAGCATAAAAGTCTCAAGTATCACAAGTATCATGTTTTCATGTTTAATGCGGATAGAGTATGTTTCAAATAAGTTTCAAGTGTCAGATGTCAAGTGTCTTGATATAGAATACATGTTGCATCCCAAAAGTGTTTAAAACAAAAAGGGATCGAGTGTACTCACAGTGGGTGCTTAGAACCAAAGACTACCTAATTGGATCGAAGGGAGCGCTAGATCAGCCTACGCGCGGGGAACAAAGCATAAGTCCTCTAAGTGCTGACCCGGTCGGGAACAGAGTGTCGAGTAGTGCAAAAATCGAGTTAAAGTGTCTGGCAGACTACCTGAGCGGACGGTCATCCGAACGGATGGTCATCCGGACGGATGGCCATTCTAACGGATGGGCTCCATCCGATCAGATGGCCATCCAAGCGGATGACCATTCGAATGGATGGCCATTTGAACAATGTGTAGGTGTCTATGAACTTGTCTAAGTGTTTGATCATAGTGTCCTGTAAAAACAAACAGCAAGATTCATCGTAGTCAGATCATCTGGACGGATGGTCATCTGATCGGATGACCATTCGAACAGATGGTCAGTGGTTGCGTTTTCATGAAATTTTCTAAGTTTTGGGTTAGCGGAGACGGCGTGACAACGTGTCAAACAACGGAAACACACCAAACCCAGCTACTTCGATCGGATGGGTATCACCCCCGTTCGAACCGCGAGCTATCTTTGATGGAATTTCATGTTTGGACCCGTGAGTCGGTCGTTTTTCCTGCAGAAATCGGTTTTCAAGTCGACTCTTGGCTAAGGAACGAGTCAAGAGTCTGTTTGAGTCTGATTTCACTAAGGTTTTGTATAAAAACTGATGAAAAGTTCAGAAATCAGTGGTAAAATGTGAAGTTCATCAGATCTGAGCCGGAAACATAGGAAATTCCGTCAGATCTGGTATAAAAGCGTGATAATCCTTTAGATCTTGTATAAAAGTTGTGAAAATCCACTAGATCTAGCACCAATCTTGGTTAAATGGTGCTCCACCACAGTTTGCATAAGCAACCGAGTGGAAACCACCTTCAAGAGGTCCAAATCAGTTGGTTTTCGGGAAAAAGTTGAAGTGTTCATGTGATTTTGATGAAGAATATGGTGTAGAAGTGATTAAAGATGGCCTTGAATCTTGATTAAAAGGGTCTGGGAGCTTGAGAGCAAATGAACCGTATTAAAGGTGAAAATGGAGGTCAAGTGGTCTATTTATAGATGACAGTGACAGGGCCAGTCGAATGACTTCGATCGAATGGGGTTAAGTCGTTGCAAGTGTGCAGGCGATCGGATGGCATTCCGGTCCATTGGGGATGGCCATCCGGTCGGATGATCATCCGATCGGATGTCCATTCGGACAACCGGTTTGTGCTTGTGAGTATCCGACTTTGGTTCTTTTTGCGAGCGAGGTTAAGCGTTGCGTTGTATATTATTGTGAGTAGCCATTACATAGAGTAATATTACATCATAAATTTGCATAAGGAGTTTCCGTGTTTCAGGTTTGTGTTTAATCTAGTTTAAGTATCAAGCATAACAAGTGTCAAGTTTCTAGAATATACAAGAGTCGAGATTCAGGCATCACAAGAGTCAAGATTCTGTCTAGACATATCGTTCACACATGTAATAAGCATCACAAGAATCATCACATAGAGTAAAAGTTTCACATAGTTTAACATGATTAAGATCAAATAGTCTCATTCTCATTATGACCGTTTGTCTCGAGAGTAAAAGCATCACAGGGTAGGAAGTATGACGAGACTTGCCGTGATAATAAAGGTATCGTAACGCTGGGCGTTACAAAATCACTCTTATTAGAATTTTTTACACACGTATAAATATAACAAATTTACACATATGTAAATGACAAACTTACATATGTGTAAATTTTCTTTATTTACGAATTCACATAAATTTAAAAGCGTCAATTAAGTTTCTAACATTGTATTGAATAATAATCACAAGTGTAAGAATTTTTTATTTTGAATTTGAACTGTTTTTGACCAAGTTCTCGTGGTTTTTTCATTCGTTCTCACGGTTCTAGCAGTATTTAGCGTTCTCATTTAAAACTTTCCATATATATATAGGGTAGGGTTCCAGCGTGAACCTAATCCCATGCGTGAACTGCGTGAACTAATCTGGACCATTGATTTCCTTTTTAGTTGTTAAGGGTATGATTGTAATTATATAAAAAATTAGATTTAAATCATTATTTTAATAATTGAATTAAGTTACATCTTTCCTATTTTAAATTCATTGTCCACATTATCTTTTATTTCATTTTTAATTTTTAGATTTCACCACCAGAATTCGGATTATGATTTTTAAGATTCACGTAACCTTCATATTTCAACGGTATACACATGTGTACTTTGATATGAATTGAACAGTACACATGTGTACTCAGCATGGTACATATGTGTAATTAGCTTCATAATACATACATATAAACAAAACTTGTAAACCTATTTTATATTAAGCAAATAACAATTTCCATAATGTTTGCCAAACCAAAAAAAAAAACATACAATTACAAGTTCCAGTTTCGTGAAAACAATAAACGCAACATAATCGGAAAAATAAAAAAGACATAGTCTTTTACAACTATTCGCCGCGTTGTATGCTGAATCATCCTTCTCGACCAAGCAAATAAACATACGTGAATCATCCTTATCGACCTCATACGTGAATCATCCTTATCGACCTTCCATCTCCACTTTCCTCGTTTACGACGTCTCCTATAATAACACAAAAAACTCAGCAATTAGTACTTTGCATAATTCACAAGTGTACATCAACAACTTTACACATTCAATACACAAAAAAATATGAGATATCACAAAAACAAACGCTATACATATGTGTACATCGCATTAAAAACATAGCAAATCCAGAATACACATGTGTACAACGCTTTAAAAAACATAGCAAAATCAGAATACACATGTGTACAGCGCCTTAAAAAAGTTGATTATGTCTTTGCAAACAGGTAAAACTAACAACATGATTATGTCTTCTTTATTAACAAAAATAAATAAATAAAATCTAAATTTAAAAAAATAATAATAATATTAATAATAATTACCATCCATGTTCCATCTTCCATCTTCCATCTTCCATCTGATGAAACATATAACAATTATGGCTTAACATAAGCACCATAGCAAAATCCCGACCTAAGTAAGTCCTCAAAACTCTCGTTGGAACCTAACAATTCTGTGATATTCTCAACTAAACTTAATGAAGTTTAAATATTATATAACAATTCTGTGATATTCTCCACAATCCATATAACAAAAAAAACACAAAATTATTATACAATCCAACCAAAAAAATTGTGGATACCAAAACCCATCCATCCTCAAACCGGAAAAAAAACCCAGGAGTCAAACACACATGAACATCAATAATCAAACTTTAAACTCTAGAATTAGCCAAATACATGTACAAACTTCTATTTTATGTAAAACAAATCAACAAATACTTACCAGTATCGGCTACATTATGTTCGTAAACACTTGGAATGGAAGCGCTACATGATCGGAGATTAGGGCCGTCTCCAATTATGGATCGGATTTAGGGTTTTTGAATACATGAGATCTAATCGATTCAGATTGGAAAAACGATCCGGCGAAAAATCGAAGCCTGATTTCGTCTTTGTTCAGTTTGTTCTTCATCGAATCGATTCGGATCTGAAAATCGATTCAAATCGAATCGGACCAGAAATCGAAGCCTGATTCCGTCGTCCGGCAGTTTGTTCTTCATGGAGATCCGGCGATGAAACGGTGATTCAGTCAATCCGGCAGTCGTTCTTCATCTAGATGGAGATGCCATAAAAACTGGATTTGAAACTGATTGATGGAGAGAGAGACCAAATTTACTGAATTTGAAAACTGGTTGGATTTTAAATAATGGAAAGAATTTAGGTTTCTTTATTGAATTATTTTGATTGTGTAATTACGGATATACCCTTATGTATTTAATTAAATAGAAAAAGTTAACCGAATAATTACCATCATGCCATTCACTTTAATCTCAAGATCATAAAAATCAAGGGCCCAGATTAGTTCACGCAGTTCACGCATGGGATTTTGTTCACGTTTGAACCTAATCCTATATATACATATATATATATATATATATAGGGCATGGATCTACAGAAAACTTATTTCTACTAAGAAAACCTAGGAAACCCAATCTAGACCATTGATCATGATCATCCAATGGCTCATAAAATTTGAAGCATTTTTGAATTAAATTAAATAGAGTGGTAAAGTCAAAAAGGTACTTCAAGGGCATATGGGTAAAATTACCTATGATATTATGACATTTTATATATTATATTCATATTGATTAGATATTCATGATATGAAAAGGAGAGAGAAGCACAATTACCTATAACCAAGATTCCCATTTCTCTCTTTCTCTCTCAGACCTTCATTCTCTCTCTTCTTTATTATTATCACCATCACCATCATCATTGTTTCTCTTTCTTCTTTCTTCTTTTCTTTGAGAATTCAAAAAAACTTCTGTGCATTCACCACCATCATCATCCCTTCTCTCATCCTCTCTCTTTCTTCATGTTTCAATCACCAAGAACACACACAAGTGTGTGTGAGAGAATCGTTATTGTTAAAACCCCTTCGTGTTCATGAAGAACACCAAGAACACACACACAAGTGTGTGAGAAAGAAGCAGGCCTGAATCATTCGGTTGCATGTGTTTCTAGAGAGAGAAAGTTATTAGAACACCAAGACCAAGAACACACACAAGTGTGTGAGAGAGAAGCAGGTCAGAAATCATTTGGTTCATGGGTTTTAGAGAGAGAAAGTTGTTAGAACGCCAAGAACACACACACACAAGTGTGTGTGAGAGAATCATTTTTGAAGATCTTCATCGTGTTCATCAGACGGGTCTAGATCCGGTTAGTGTTCTACTAATTGCAAGAACACACTTGATTTTTTTGTTAAAAAGGTTGTCAATAACTTTTTGTGTGCTCAAAGTGTTCTAGTAATGGGTTAATGTTCATGTATTTTGCAGGTTTTTGTTTTTATGTTAAAATGGATTTTTAGTTTTTTGATATTTTCAGTTTGTTGACCAATAATTTATGGGTTGGGTTTGTGTTAGGTTTTATAAATTGGATTTGCTTTATTTTGTTTTCTGTTTTTTGTTTAAATTGGGCATCCCAATTATTGGTAGATAATTAGTTTGAAAATCCATAATTGTTACAGTAAAGGTTTCAAAATGTTGTTGGTTAAGTTGTTCTTTTTTTATAATTAGTGTTAAATGTTTCAAATTTTTGCAGGCATAACTAGTTACGTATGTTACATTTCTGCCAGCTAGATTCTAAACTGTTTGTCCTGTATGTTGTAACATATGTTACACTTTCGGACAATATATGGTGCATACATTGTGTTACACATTTTATTTTGATATGAGTGGATATTGAAATGGTGAATGGTAATTGTTGTATCCTCATCTTAGCAAGTACTCTTTTGCTGACTACTAATATTTGTGTTTTTCATTTCTTGGGCAGGACTGGGACTGGGAAGAAACCTAACAAAACATTATGTGTTTACAAATCTATATCTTTTTAAATGGGTTGAAATGTTATTTTAAATGGGTTGTTAGTTGAAATGTCTTGCTGGCATAATTAGCTACATATGTTGTAATAAGGTTACACGTGTTACTTATGTTAAAACCAGCCCTTTCTTGGACATAAAAAGGAGCTACACATATGTAACACATGTTTGTAACGTGTGTTACACTAGAGGGTACCTTTGATGTTGTACAGAAGTTACCCTCCAGTGTAACACATGTTACAAACATGTGTTACATATGTTCAACCTCTTTGTTACCAAAAATCGGGGCTGCACATATGTAACACGTGTTACAACAGGTTTTTACCTACTTGCACGTCTCTATTACAAATGGATGAAAAACAGTTTTTTTAAAACATCCACGGTGTAACACTTGTTTATTTGAAAGTTCTTAAAACAATCGTTGTAACACGTGTTATAATCCCATCTTCAATGTAAAGATACATCCAATGTAACACGTGTTACAAAAGGAAATTACCTACTTACACATCTCTATTACGTTGATTTAAACAGTTATTTAAAAACATCCACTTTGCAACACTTGTTTATTTGAAAGTTCTTAAAACAACCGTTGTAACACGTGTTACAACTTTTTTAGTGTCGTGCATTTTCCTTTTTATTATCTCATCTTCAGCTTGAAGATACATCCAATGCAACACGTGTTAGGTTTGTTACGTGTTACAAAAGGTTTTTACTTAATGTAATAGTAAGTTTAAATGTTAAAATGTTTTTTTAAGGTTGGCTGTTAAATGTTAAAATATATAAACTTCATAATTTATTCGGAATATCTCGTTTATTTTACAAATAACTCCGGAAATATTACTTGTGCTATTATGTATTTACTATGGCGGTTGTATTTGCAGGAGTGAGGAGAATGACCAGGTCCGTGACGGGTAGGCTGGCTAATAAGCGAAAGCAAAACGATAAAGAAACAGAACGATAACGAAAGAAGGTAGATGGAGAAACCGATGAAGAATGGGAACAAGAAGTCGATGAAGAGCAGGTGGTGGGTACCTTTAACGTTGTACAGAAGTTACCCTCCAGTGTAACACATGTTACAAACATGTGTTACATATGTTCAACCCCTTTGTTACCAAAAATCAGGGCTGCACATATGTAAGACATGTTTGTAACTTATGTTACACTAGAGGGTAACACATGTATGATCATTTTTGGATCATTTGTATATATTTAAGTCTGTATAAACCTACAACATTGATACCCCCAAAAAGGTTACACATGTTACGATAGAATGGGAAATGTGTAGCAACGTTCAATACTGTTGTTTCACTCTATAGTGTGTAACATGTGTGAAATGGCGTTTGTCAGTAAAACATATAACTTGTAAGGTGATACGACTGTATCTTTAAAACATGTTTACCTATAAGTACTTACATGTTACAGGTTGTATCTTTAAAACATGTTTAAACTGGAAACATGAAACACTTGCAATGTATAAAGCAGAGTTACAGAAGATGTAACATGTGTAAAACTGGAAACACTTGTGTAACATTTTGGTGTAACACATTTTACAGGTTGTATCTTTAAAACATGTTTACCTATAAGTACTTACAAAATATAAAGCAGAGTAGGAACACAACTTTTAAGGATGTTACATACATTGTAGAGAAGATGTTACATGTGCACACACAATTAAGATGTGTAACATCACGACAAGTGTCATGTGTGATCTTTTTTTGTTACCCTAGGGTGCTAAACGTATTACAACGTTCATAACACACGTAAACTTATACTAACATCCGTCCCTATGTCCACAGATGATATAGAACATACTCCACGTTACCATATTTACTAGTATTCTAATGGCACTAAATTGTGGACACCGAATGTCAACGAGCAATATCATCCTATTATTGTTAAATCATACGTCACACTGGAAGAACTTCTTGCCATGTGTTAGGCTTATAACCAAGAAGCTGGGTTCAATGTAAAAAATATACGTTAATGCAGTTTTTTTATCTACTAATAACATTGTTAATAACAAGTCTAGGTACTTATGTAACATGAAGTGTATCGTTTGTCCCTTTAATTTGTTACACTAGTCTCATATACTTATAGTTACATATATTACTTGTTTGTTCATTGATATGACATTTTGGATGATGTAATGTTGTTACATATGTAATTTGCTAAGTTTAAATTGACACCAAAGGGGCTGACATATGTAACACATGTTTATAACATATGTTACAATATGGGTATATATGTAACACATGTATAGCAATCTTACACATATTACATATAGGTGTTACATGTGTTACAACGTCAAGGTTACACATGTTACATATAGTTGTTGCATCCAAAAAAAAAAAATTGCCTTCACAACAACATCCGTATTCATCCAAATATTGGCATACTAACAGTGAAAATAAAAATAAATTTTATATCAATAGTTGTAATGCTTCTAAAATGGTCTTCTAAAAATTGCCTTCACAACAACACCATCGTCACCACGAAAACCTGATGATGCGTTGTAATCCTTCCGCGGGTTTCGCTTCTTGATAACCATCTTCATCTTGAACACAAAACATCTTTCCACCTATGAACAAAACAAGTACATCAATATTAAATATTCTATAGTTAAAACTTATTAATCTTCTATGTAACATGTGTAACGTGGCTATACATGTGTTACCTCTCTAGTGTAACACATGTTACAAACATGTGTTACATATGTGCACCCCCCCTTTGTGTCCAAAAAAGGGTTGGGGTATCTATAAGTAACTTGCATAATGTTGTTACTACATATGTAGCTAATTATCCCACAAAAAAAACACGACTTTTTATTTGTAAAATAAACGAGATATTCCGAATAAATTATGAAGTTTGTACGTTTTAACATTTAACAGCCAATCTAAAAAAAAACAATAAGCTGGTCTCATATACTGGGTGTAACACATGTAACACCCTATATACAACATATGTAACCCGCAGTGTAACACGTGTTACAACATATATGACAAACAGTTTAGAAATTTTAGCATTAATCTTCGTAAAAATAACAATATACTCTGTACAAACAATTTAGAAAGTCAACATTAATCTTCGTAAAAAATATCAATATACTCTTCGCATAAATGTAGCTGATAGAAATGTAACATATGTAACAAATTATGCCAGTAAAAAACACGAATTTCTATTTGTAAAACAAAACCGATATCCGATTAAATTATGAACTTTCTAAAGGTAATGAAAATGTAATATCGGAGTGAATTTATTCAAAAAAACAACTAAAAAAGAAAGAAATTTGAAACATACATCATAAAAATTATGGATTTTCAAACTAATTATCTACCATCAATGGTGATGCTGAATTTAAACAAAACTAGAACACAAATCAAACCAAATCCAATTCATAAACCCTAAAAAAAACCCAGCTCACCCACATCCCCCCCCCCACACACACACACAAAAATCCAACTAAAAGCAATCATTAACTCAAAATCGCTGGACAAACAATTTAGAAATTTAACTTTAATCTTCATAAAAAAATCAATACACTTTGAAGAGAGAAATACAACATACAAAAATTTCTTATAGATCTTGATTTAAAAAATAAAATAAACAAACTAGCTCTGATTTTAAATCTACCAAACGTTATACAAAGTATAAATCTAAACAAATTACATAAATTAACAAAAGTAAGATCTTTAAACCTGTTTCTCTCTCACACACTTGTGCGTGTGTTCTTGGTGTCTAGGTGAACAACATGAAAATTGTTATCTCTCCTTCCAAAACATTAGCTTTCTCTCTCTAAAAAACAGAAACAAAGATGTGATTAAAATGACACCGAGCTTCCTTTTCTTTAAGAGCTTTGATGGTGGCTTCGATCTTCAATGGTGGCTTCGATCTTCAGATTTCAAGGTTGGAAGGGATGGTGGCTTTGATCTTCGATCTTTGAGAGCTTTGATGGTGGCAGAGCATTGATGGTGGCTTCGATCTTCATATTTCAAAGGTTGGAAGGAATGGGGTGAAAGCAATGGAGTTAGGGTTTTGAAGAGAAAGGAATGGGGTATGAAGAAGAAAGAAAGAGATGGATTCTGTATGTATTTTTTTGTTTAAAAAGGGAAGAAATGATGGGTAATAAATGAGTTGATGTGATGGTGAAGAGAGTGAAATGATATCTTGATCAAATGACCAATATGCCCTTTTAACATGTGTTTTAAAAAGATGATGTGGATCAATCTTGGCCACACAATTAAGGTTTGCCAAGTTTTCTTGATTAAATGGGTTTTTCATAGATACTTACACTATATATATATATATATATGCACATATATATAGTATTATCTTGAGAACGTTAAATATTGCGAGAACCATGAGAACGAATAAAAAACCAATCAAATAACTAATTTCCCCTCCCAAAATCACTTTAATTAGATTTTTTACACAAGGGTAAATATAACAAATTTACATATGTGTAAATTGCAAACTTACACATGTGTAAATTTTCTTTATATACGAATTCACGTAAATTTAAATGTGTAAATTAAATTTCTAGCATTGTATTCGAATAATAATGATAACTGTAAAATAAAGTTATTTAGCGTTCTCATTTAAGCCTTCCTGTATATATATACTATATATATACATATATATATATGTATATATATATATATGTATGTATGTATAGGGGAGGATTATCTTGAGAACGCTAAATATTGCGAGATCCATGAGAACGAATGAAAAACCAAATTGTTTTAATAGAAAACTCATTGTAATTAAGATACAACATCAAATAATTAATTTATCCTCTCAAAATCACTCTTATTAGATTTTTTTACACATGTGTAAATGGTAAACTTATACATGTGTAAATTTTCTTTATATACGAATACATGTCAATTCAAACGTGTTAATTTAATTTCTAACATTGTATTAGAATAATAAAGTGTAAAAAGAAAATTTGAATTTGAATTGTTTTTGACCAAGTTCTCGCAGTTTTTTCATTCGATCTTACGGTTCTGGCGATATTTACTGTTCTCATTTAAACTCTCCCCTATATTTATATTATAGGGTTCAAGAGAATACTCGTTTTACATATGTGAAACTCTATATTAAATATGTGCAATATAACATATATCGCATATGTGTAATATATATTGCATATATGTTATATATCGTTGTTGCACATGTGGAATTAATATTACACATGCGTAACGTATGATATATTATACATATGCAATATATATTGCATATATGCATCATGTGACGTATTCCATATATGCAATATATCCATATTGCATATATCTAATATATATTGCAGATGTGTAACATATGATATATTACACATATGTAATATAGAGTTTTCGAGTTTTCTCCCTAATATATTCTCAACTGAGCTGCAACAAAGGGGAAGGAGCTTACACCATGAGCTGATGTGAAGCAGATGCGCTTCCGGTATGATCAGGATCTAGTAGATGATCAGCTGTCTTCGATGCTTCCCCACATATTGCGCATATAGAGGAATTAGTATTCGTACTTCTCTTTGAGAGAACATCCAACGTTAGAATCCTATTTAACACAACTCTTCAACCAAAAGTGTCCTTGGGGATCCAATGTATATATCAATGCATATAGGTAGCTCTCTTGATTAAAAATACCATTTTCACTTTCAAAGATGAGAAAACGAACCTAAAAATTCCCCGAGACATCCCCCGATTAAACCCATTATCTTTGTGCTCGAAAACTCAACAATGGTTATGAAGGGTGGAAAGGCGCGTAGTTTTTTAGGACATTTACCAACAACTACGTTAGAGTATATGTATATGTTGTGTGTAGTTATGTTTGTTGAGTCAGTTGAGGTGTTTCTTATGTGCGAGTGGTCTATAAATAGATGTGTATTGCTTTTAAATGCAATGAGAATGAATTGCTTACTATACATACTTCTGATTTCCTTTACATAGTATTAGAGCAAGCACTCTCTGATCTTGTAGCAATTTTCGGTGAATTTTTTTCACCGGTAATCTTCTCCAGCCAGTTGTTGGATCTCCGACGACCTTTTTTTTCTATCTTCTACTCCGATTATCTTCTTCTTTGTCTCCGAAGCAAGAAACTCATGGAATAGATCTGATAGTTGCGTCTCAGCACTCCATACTGCAACTCTTTCTCGTTCATTGATTCATCTTGCACAAAGAACGAATTCAGCTTCAGATATATGGAAACGACTGAAGAATTCTTTTTTATCGCTTTGCTCAGGTGAAATCTTAAAACTCTGATCATATTCAGTTGAATAATGGCGAACACAATTACAATATTGTTGGTTTCTCTTGGCCTCACATGGCTGATTTCATGGTAAATGATTTGAAAACTAGGGTTTGTTTTAGCTTTGGGGATAACGATGGGTTCTGCAAGATTGACCAGTGTACGCGTGGTCAACAAAATTCAAGTAATCCATCTTGGGCCCTAGTCATAGCCCAACAATTGGCTCTCATATTATTTCATCAGATTCGTACTATTATGTTTCTAGATTTGGGCCAACTACTTTTTGGCCTCATGGATCTGGGTTACATGGCGCTATTTCAGTTGATCCTCTAGATTTTGGGACTGCGCACGTTTCTTAGTGGGATGCTCATTTTTGTTTGCCCGCTGATCTATCTAGTATTTCTGTATTTGTGAGCGTGTTGTTGACACTTCTATGGTTTTTGATGTTGCTCCCTACACCGGCCCTAAGCGAGTCATTGTAGGTAATGATATGGCTCTTACTATCTTTCACATTGGCACTTCCTTGCTTCATTTATTTGATCATATTCTTACTCTTAGACATGTTCTTGTGGTTCCTAGCTTAGCCAAGAATTATCAATCACGCAGTTAGTGATTGATCATCCTATAGCTATTGTTTTCTCATATCTAGGTCTGTCCATTCAGACTCTTGATGGATAACTCCTCCATCACACGCGTGCTAGTCCACATCAGCTATATTCTCTTGCTGCTTTCACTTCTGTTTCTCGTGAGACTTGGCATTCTCGGTTGGGTCATCCGTCTGATGATGTTTTGTCTAGATGTTCGTTTTTACATCTGACAAACATAACCCAACACACACATTGTATTGCTTGTATTCTTTCAAAATTGACTAGATTACCTTTTACATCAGTTGTATCATACTCTACTTTACCTTTACATATTATACATTGTGACATTTAGGGTGCCTTGTCTGTTATGTCTAGTTATGGATACCGATATTTCATTACTTTCATTGATGATATTAGTCGATTTACATGGATGTATCCTTTGACTTTTCACTCTCAAACAGTTGATTGCTTTCGGCATTTCAAACCGCTAGTTGAGAACCTCTTTTCCTTTACCATCAAACATCTTCATTGTGATGGTGCTCCTAAGCTCATTTATGGTTCTATGGCGCGTTTTCTTTCAGAATCAAGTATTGCTTATTGCATTTAATGTCCCTATATTCCCCAACAGAATGGGGTTGCTGAGCGGAAAAACAAACATCTTTCTGAGGTAGCTCGAGCTTTATTGTTTCATGTTTAGTTACCAAAGAATCTCTGGTGTGATCATGGTTGTAAAACCAGGTCTCAAAGGCCGAGTACTCCCCGGAGTACTCGCTACAATGTAGGTTGTCGAGGACCGAGTACTCTCTTTTTAGGATGAATATTCCCCGAGTACTCTCCGCCGAGAACGGTTACTTGCCTAGTACTTTCAATTTTGACTAGGGAGTGCCTAACGACTTTTAAAACCATGGGTATGATGCATATGCCATTGTTTCCTTCCTTATTAACCGGTCACTATCACCGGTTCTTCACCACTCATCTCCTTACGAGGTTCTATTTGGAGCTCGTCTCGATTACTCTCTTTTTCATACCTTTGGGTGTTTCTCTTATCCATTTCTAGGTGATACTCGAGCGGATAAACTTTCACCCAAGTCTAATCCTTGTATCTTTTTAGCTATGCTCCATCTCATCTCGGTTATCTTTGTTATGATCCTTACATGTCTCGTACGTATGCTTCTCGACATGTTTGATTTCATGAGTGAATTTTTACATTCCAAGGAGTTCTATTACTCCCACAGCTTCTTCAAATTCTATTCCTTTCTCCATTCATCCTCCTTCACTTCTGACTTCTGTTTCTTCCCCTTCCTTTTCATCTTCTCCTATTATTCCTTCCCTATTTTCTCCTATTATTTTCTCTCCTGATATTCCTTTACCTCCTTTTCCTCCTTCTCCAGCTCATCCTCCTCCTGTTCCGAATCACCTGATGGTTTGACGATCTCATGATCATACACGGCAACCGTATCAGTTTCCTGATCATATTGTTTTTCATGTCTCTACTACTCCCACCAATAAGCCTTGCACATTTCGACAGGCTCAACAGTACTCTGTTTGGTGGGTGCAATGCATGCTGAGATTGATGCTCTTCATGCTAACCAGACTTGGGTTGTAAGTGGGTTTACAGGATTAAACATAATCATGATGGATTGGTGAGTCTTTATAAAGCCCGACTTGTTGCCAAGGGCTTTCATCAGACTGAGGGTATTGACTACACTGAGACTTTTAATCCTGTGGTTAAACCTACTACTATTTGTCAAGTTCTTTCAGTCGCTTTCTCTCGAGAATGGTATATTCCTTAGATTGATGTCAACAATGCGTTCTTAAATGGGGATCTTTCTAAGACTATGTATATGACACAACCCCCAGGCTTTATTGACTCATCTAGACCACATTATGTGTGTCGTTTGCAGAAGGCTCTCTATGGCCTGAAGCATGCTTCTAGAGCTTGGTTTTCCTAGCTATCCACGACTTTACTTACTGGTGGTTTTTCCTAGTGTCTTTCAGATGTATCCATCTTTGTTTAAAGTCAGGATTCGATATTTTGTTATGTCTTGATCTATGTTGATGACATCATTATTATTGGGAGTTCCTCTGAATTCGTTGCTGGATTGATTGGGTGCTTACATTCTCAGGTTGCATTCAAGGATTTGGGGCAGTTGTCATATTTTCTAGGCATTCAGGCTACATTTTCCGAGGATATCTTACACTTATCTCAGCAGCATCACTTGATTTGTTACAGCGCACTGGTCTTGCTGATTGTCATCCATTATCTACTCATGTATCTTCTAGTAGATAGATTTCTCGGCATATTGGTGATCCTATATCCGATCCTACTATGTATTAGGGCACTGTTGGTGCTTTACATTATCTTGTGCTAACACGACCATAGATTGCTTATACAGTTAGTAAGGTGTCACAGTTTCTTCGGACACCTACTGATCGACACTGGGTAGCTATCAAGCGAATTTTGAGGCACCTAAAGGGTACCATCTCTTATGGGTTATGTATACGTTGGTCTACTTGTGTTGATCTACATGCTTACACTGATGTTGATTGGGTCGGGTGTCCCGATGGCCGACGTTCCACCACATGTTATTGTGTTTTTTTCGTAGGCCTAACCTTATCAGTTGGAGTTCTAAGAAACAACACACGGATGCTAGGCCGAGTACTGAGGCTGAGTATCGTGGTCTTGCTCATACAACTACTAAGTTACGACAGATTACATCTATATTGCATGAGTTACATATTACATTGATTTGTCTACCTCTGTCACACCCCAACCAATGGCGGAAACATCGGCGTGAGATGAAATAGAGTGTTCATTACTCGTAACACTAAATTGGGACAAGTATTTAATAATAAATTTCATTTCATTTGCTAAAAGAATCAATTACATTGTTCAAAATCTAATACAACAAGTTGAAACAAATGAATTACAATACAACAAGTATTTAAAGTTTAAAATGCGTTTCTAGGCATCCTACTAAGTTCCGTGCATCATCATCATCAAAATCCTACAACATGTTTTAAAGTATAGTTCAATACAAAAGTATTGGCGAGTATACAAGTTTTGGAATATTAGCATATAAGTATAAAAGGTTGTCTCAAATCCAACATGCAATTCATATACAAAGTTGCAGCTAGCATGCATAACTATAGGCCAAACCCGAGTGTCCACGAGAATAATGTGCATCCCTCGTCACCGAAGTGAACAAGACCGTAATGTATAATGAGCATCCCTCGACACCGAAGTAATCGAGACCGTAAAAATATGTTAACTTAACAATACCCCGTCGAGCGGTGTGCTACTCCTATGGCGCTATAATTGTTAAGGTGGGCTAACTAAGTTAATGACAAATAGAGTGCATGAAAGTATTCTAGCATAAACAATCTAAGCATAACAAATAGCATGTTTGGCGGATTGAGTGATTGAATATGTTCGATTATGTGTATTGTGAATTTTGATAGTTGAAACATGTTACACCCAAAAGTGCATTAAAGCGTAAAAAGGGTCAAGTATACTCATGGTTTGCGAAGAAAATTTCCACTTAGTGAGTTTGACGAGTCTTAAGTTGTTGGAACACCGAAGTTACCAATTTTGGTTCTTGAACTTTTTGCCCAAAGTTGAAAATCTTGGAGATTTGAGAGAGTTTGGAAGTAATTTGGAGGTGATGCAAGTGTTTGAAAGGTGTTAGAGTTGGTATTTATAAGAGGGTTAAGTGGTTGGGTTTAAATGAAGGTGGTTGGGGTTTAAATGAAGGTGGTTGGGAGTTAGGAGGCGTATTAAATGTGTTGGTTGGAGGTTAGAAGGTGGGTTTGGGGTATTAAATGAGTTGGTTGGAGGTTATGACATTAAAGAAAGTGGTTGGGGAAATGGAAATTTTCATTTTTAGTCCTTGGACTTGTATTTTTGGTTATTTTATGCTATAAATGTGTATGCAAGTGTATTATAAGTATGATACATGTATAAATGTAATTCTGAGAAAATATAATCTTGGTGTATGTCTCGGTTTTAAATTAAAACGTGTATTTCGCGACTGATTACATATTATGCATGTATGATTAAAAAAGATTGATATAAAAATATGATTTCCAGTATGATCAAAGTCTCGAGATTACAAGGATTGAAATGCAGTAAGAATACAAGTTTCTAAAAACCAAAATGAGAATACAACTTTCTAAATATGGGAAGTACAGAAAATGCGGAGTGTTATAGTCTCCCCTACTTTAGAAAATTTCGTCCCGAAATTTATTCAAGAGGAAGACTTGGAATAATATGGGTTTTTGGTGGTTCAATCCGAGTGATAATCGGTTAAAATGTTTTGGCTAAAACGAGAAATATTGATGCTTAGTGCCGAAGCAGCGTTTATGTATCAGCGTGTTAAAAAAATGCATGGTTTCAAAAGTTTTGGCTAAATAGGTAGTTTGTGGTTGATTGAGCAGACATAGGCAATTTTGAGGGATTCATCCTAGTTTCACCAAAACATCAATCATTCAACCTTAAATTTCGATTTTCATAAATTCACCAAGAATCTCAACTTCATAAATATCAAAAATTTGACATACCTTATGATCACCTAAGCTTGGTGATCGTTTTTATGTGTTCATGCATTTGATTTGAACTAGTCTTGGCCTTCAATTTGATGAATTTGGGTGAGGTAGGGTTTCACCCCCTTTCTCCTGCTCCTGTTCGATCGACCACACACACCCTTGTGTGTGTTTTGTATTATTTTTTTATAAGCTTTTAAATTAAACATCATTCCAATTGCCCACTTTTAGTCCCTCAAAGTTTAAGGGTTTTATAAATGGGTTAGTTACTACAAGCTCCTTCATTGTTTTACTAAACATAAATAACTAGGTTAATTATTCCTAGTTAATTTTGCGGGTTTCGGGAGTTATTAACCAAGTTTATTTTAGGTCCCGTTAACTCGGGCCTCTTATAAACTTTGTCTTTTTAAATCGTTTATTACTCTCTTTTTTTATTAAGTTTATTTATTTAAATCCTAATATTTACCGGGTTAATTTTACCACTAACGGTACCTTACCCGTCTTTTAGTGTCAACGTGGTTTGATTACCAAACCCGTTTTCAGGGTGCTACAAGTCTACCCCCTTTAAAGAGGTTTCGTCCCCGAAACCTTATTTAGGTAGTTCTTTTAATTTTTGGTCTAAACGAACTTAGTTTCGTTTTTATGATATTCATTCCTTTGGTGTCTTTTATGTGTAAGTCCTCACTGACCGAGGCTTTCACCTCTTATTCCTTATCCTTTGCACCTTTTTAACCGAGTCGTCACTCGATCACTTAGTCTCATCAGTTTGTTAACATGTTTATCCCACGCTTGTCTTATATTAACAAGCGCTTTGTATTTGTCAGGACATTTTCTTAACTTTGATTAGTTTTACCGGCAAGACTAATTAGTCGCCGTCACTTCATACCCCGTCATCCGGGTATACTATTTTGCCATCTCCGGCCTTATGTGTGTTTAAGATTTTCTAAATCCCCTCATATTACTTATGTTTGTTAGAACACTGCTTTTGACTAAAAACTAAATTTTTAGTTTACATTTTTTGTCTTACTTCTTTTTCTCTCAAGTCTAGTAATTTCCGTCTAAGTTTTATTCCTAACCATTATTATTTTACATGGAGAACTGTAACCAGTTTTCCACGCTTTACCCAAATAACCTATAGGTTCTTTCACTTAGTCCCGTAGACTATCTCTTTAGATTTCCACCTTTTTAAGGTGAGACCCCACAATTCGTTTCTTTCTATTTGTGACCCAAAGGTCTTTTTGGCCCCGTAGACTTTAACATTTCTTTTAATCCCACAGGTTATGATGATCCCGTAGATCATACCTTATTCGAGTTTTTATTCAAATGTATATATGTTTATATATGTATATGGTGTCAAAGCACTCCTTTTTATGTTTAGAATCATTTACTTTTGCTTTTTTTTTTTTGGATTTCATTTGACCTTGACCGTAGTCTAAGGCTACATTTGTTTTCTTTCGAATTATCTTTCCGACTTTATGACTTCTAACGTCATTTACACGTCGGTTTGTCCTACGCTTACCGTTACCCGGTTCATACTTATACTCCTTTATAACCCATTACCCGGGTTCTTTTATCATAATGTTTTTAGCTTTCCGGTTTCACCGGTTTGCGTTTTCCTACTATATTAAGCGTTATTCCTTAATTGACTCGTTTGACTCATTTTGGGTGAATTTTCATCACTTATGAATGTCAAACTTCGTTCTTTATTTGACCCGTCCAACTTTGAAATAGTTGAACGTAATTATCAAAATTTATGTTTGCGAAAATTCTTGTCATCTTTTAGTCATGACTCATATTCCGAGTCTTTTGACTTTCTATTTCACGTTCCCGTCTATCGGTTTACGCATTCACCCACAATCCTACCCGTCCATCGGGTATCCTTACCTAAGTCATCATCAAGTAACCATTCTTATATGGTTTTAGACATCATCTTAATTTATTTGATCGTCTTAGCGAAATCCATCGCTTTTATTTAGTCAAGTCCTTTATTCTTTTATTCTACCCCTTTGACTTGTCTGTGTGAATTTCATCACTTTTGACAGTCAAACTTTACCCCCTATGCCTTAGCATTCACATTAGTTGGTTTGTGTTTTCATTTACTTTAATCTTTGTCCCTTCTCTCGGGCTCGTTATTCTAACGTAATACGCTTCCGTCATCCGACTTGCGTTTACGTTTACCATCAAACATTTTTACTTATTTGACTCATTTGGGTATCTTTTTAATTTGTCCCATTAACCCCGTCCTTACTACATCGGACGTAAATGTGTCCATCATAAGAAGTTCATGACATCATGTGTTCACTACTTACTTGGCCAGAGTAAGCGATCAACACCTGACACACATGACCTTTTTATAATTTTCACATTACACCCCATGTAAGTAACGCCTCTATTTAGTTTTCTTGGAAATAATATCCTGGATAGATATTCTATTCAGGTTTTTCCAAGTTTTTAATCTACATATGCAACGGTCAGTCTCTACGTATTTGTTGCATATTACTATTCGTGCAATAAATTTAAAACATGCACCTGTAATGCTTGCCCTAACGGGCTTTCCTTGCTATTCACCTTACTCACGACTATTGCGCGATTTGGGTCCTTGGCGAGTACGCTCCGCTCGTCATACTTCGGACCGTTCCTCCGTCATATCCGAGATTTGTTACACTCCCGTTATCTTCAGATGCGAGTGTCCTTCAACTAAACATTTAAAAAAGTTAGTAATTTCGACATTAATAAACGCCCGTATTGTAATATAAGGCTTTTTACTGTACGTATCAACGTACGTAATTTCGTCATCTATATCAATCATTTTAATTGGGGTAACATGTATTACATGATAACCCTATGTGTTGTTTACAACACTTTAACATGTTAAACCATTAACATATATGTACTTACCGGATTTGCGATCAAGCCTCGAACCGAACACTTTATTCTTTTAACCGTGAGCTCTTATTACCAACTTGTAACACCCTTGCTATTATTTTAATTGTTTTCGTATATAAAACGAAAAATAATCATGTAATTAAGATTAAGGATCCGTAGAAAATATGAGTAATTTAAAACTTTTACAACTTAAAAGTTTACAACATAATATAATTAAGTTCGTCGTTTAAAATGATAATGAAACGCCGTGCGGAAGCTTGTATTTTGCTTGTGTTCGGTTCTTCGGTGGGCTTGATCATCATTCGGCATCCAAGATGTACCTACATTTCATAAACATGAAATGATTTTAGTTATGTTACATTTATAACATATATATACGCTCGTCCGAATATCAAAACGAACAATCAAACAACAATTTGCCAGCTTTTTAGGCCCTCGCGGGCCGCGACCAAGTCGCCCAAATTATGTCGCGGGCCGCGACCACTGTTGCGCTACGCGATGATCAATCCGGTTGGGTGTCGCGCGACGCGACACCTTATTTTTGATAGAAGGATTTCTGGATTGCTGCTGCATATTCCCAGCTCTATTTTTTTTTTTACCAAAATCAACTTTAAACATACATAACTTTTGATTTAGAAACCCGATTTACGTGATTCTTTTTCCTATGCGCTCGTAAATTGGTTCTCCATCACATGGAGTTAAAATCCGACATCCGGAGTAACAAATTCTTATCTTTAAGCAATCTACATTTTCAACCTAATTGACCAATTAAGGGATTTATGCGCGTTACACTTAACTTCGCTCATTCTTTGCTTGCACCTTATTTCCACACTATGATTTCTACTTGTTTTCCACCACAACAATATTTGTGGTGGATTTAATGTGATAAACTACTTGTTTCGTACTCTAATCTTCGGTTTAGAAATTTTTACAAAAGACTTGCTTCGAGGCTTTTGACCAAAAGACTTGTACCTTAAACTTTTATACTATTAAAAGACCTACTCGATCTTAAGACTTACCTTTAAACAACCCTTAAGGGTCATTTGCCCGGTTTGTCGTTCAAAAGACATTTTGGTCGACTTCAGTCCATTCTTTTATGACGAAGGACTTTTAATAACATGTTTGACCAAAATCGCACTTAAATCCATAATCTTATTTGCACATACCTGGCTCGGGTCAAAGTTTTGACCCGTCTAAAATACCTTTCACTATTAACTTACTAATTAATAGCATCGCGAAACTTATATTACTTCCCTGTAATCACCAAAACTTAACAAGCGATCGTCAGTAATTATCGTCAAATGGTGTTAACACACCATTTGACCCGTTTAGTCAAAATGATCATTTATCATCATATGATGGTCCTTTGATACCATTTCGCCCCTTGAACCCATTCCGGTTAGCACCATGATTCCTTACTACTTAAAAGACATTTCTTGAATTGTTTGACCCATTACGACTTATACCAAATGATGTCTTTTCACATCTTTTATTCTATCCGTCAACTCGTGTCCGGATTATTACTAAACCACTTTTACCCGTTACAATTCACCCCATAACATATTGTTCAAAATTCGCTATTTATTAGCCTTAACCCGGCTAATTTACCATTTTACCCCTTTTTACCATAATTTATGGTTTCTTGCCATTTTTACTTATTCCGACTTGCATTGTATCATGCCGGAACATCATATTTCAAATACTTAACATTATTCCCAATCAATATTCACAAGTATGTGTACTGTAATTAAAAAGGGGGTGTTAGCTTAACTTACCTCGCATCCAAACTATGTTTTTCTTTCCGTACTTGCTCCGTTTGACCCGCTTCATTCCCAAGCCTCCATCTAGCTTGTCAAGAGTCAAACTATCATAATTCGTTAGACGGTTAGATTAGTCATTATCACATACGACCATTCCATCTTACGAATTCTATGTCGAAAATACCATTCGACTTCATCATTGGTTAATTTGACTTATAAAGGTCATTTACCCTCAATCATACAAAACGCAAATTTGCGTTCAATAACTCTTTTAAGCAATCTAATCAATTATCCAAAACACATTATTCATTAGACAACATTTACGGGTTTTCATCTATAAATGAAATCCCTTTTTTATCATGTTATTAGGCATTCCTACGGATGTCTAATCAAGTCAAATTCTACTTTCAACCGAGTAGTCGCGCGATTTCACTTAGGCATTTTAACAAACACCTAGTAGGCATAATTTTTTTTACATATTTATAAACTAGTTCATAACTAGTTATTCCTACCAAGTTTAACATCATTCTCAATTTCATTATATCTAGCATAAATAACAATCCTAAATTCACTTCATGGAATTCAAACAACACCCATATCATAATCAAAACTCTAGAGTTCTTCCTACAAAACCCATTTAACACCTAAGTGGGTGATTAGGAAATTCATACTTATGAACACCAATTCATAAATTTCTTGACTAGGGTTCGTTCCTAAACATGGATTCATCCTAGTTTCACCAAAACATCAATCATTCAACCTTAAATTTTGATTTTCATAAATTCACCAAGAATCTCAACTTCATAAATATCAAAAATTTGACATACCTTATGATCCCCTAAGCTTGGTGATCGTTTTTATGTGTTCATGCATTTGATTTGAACTAGTCTTGGCCTTCAATTTGATGAATTTGGGTGAGCTAGGGTTTCACCCCCTTTCTCCTGCTCCTGTTCGATCGACCACACACACCCATGTGTGTGTTTTGTATTATTTTTTATAAGCTTTTAAATTAAACATCATTCCAATTGCCCACATTTAGTCCCTCAAAGTTTAAGGGTTTTATAAATGGGTTAGTTACAACAAGCTCCTTCATTGTTTTACTAAACATAAATAACTAGGTTAATTATTCTTAGTTAATTTAGCGGGTTTCGAGAGTTATTAACCAAGTTTATTTTAGGTCCCGTTAACTCGGGTCTCTTATGAACTTTGTCTTTTTAAAGCGTTTATTACTCTCTTTTTTTATTAAGTTTATTTATTTAAATCCTAATATTTACCGGGTTACTTTTACCACTAACGCTACCTTACCCGTCTTTTAGTATCAACGTGGTTTGATTACCAAACCCGTTTTCGGGGTGTTACAAGTATTTTAAAAAGAATGCGTCCTAAGGAGAAAAAGTTTTAGTATAAATAAGGATGTAATTTGATGTAATGTGCGGCCCGCACCGTAGTTTGTAAGAAAAGTATTATCGGTTCCAAGGTGTATTAGTGAAGTCACAAGTCGTAAAAAAATGGTTAGTGGTGAGAAAATAGGATGGTAAATATTTATGGTTTTCATAAGGTTTTTGTGGTAAATCGGCCGACTAGTTGGAGTTTGCGTGTAAATAAAGAATGGAAGATAGTTTTAGAAGGCAAGGAAGTATTTTAGGATTTGAACGTTTAAACCGATTGATTGTGAATAATGTTTTTATAAAAGTTAATGAATAATTGGGAATATTTGTGGTTCGAGAGTGAACGAACGATCTTGTAGATGAATGCAAGGATAGGAATGGTATGATTATAGGATAGAATGCGAATATGAGTGTTGAGGGTGAGGTCTCATCATGTATAATCGGATATCGTGCGTTTAGCAGTGCGTTTGTGAGTTGTTAAAGTTTGTGTAATCGTGTTTAAGCAAGGTCTGTAAAACACCGAATTTCTCATGGCACATTTTATGAAAGTTTGGTAACGTGGTAAAAACATTTATATATAGGAAGTACCAGCGGCGTATCCACCATGTTTTAACCATGTTACGTCCGCATCATTACTCGGTGTCATTTTACGTTCTGTGTCTTACCATACACAGTAGAACACCCTATGATTTTCACTATAATCCCTGTGCACCCACGATTATACTAGTCGTCGCATGATCCGCATAGCTTGTACTAGTTGTGTATGAGTCAAGGTATACAGTAACTTTGAAAATGAGAATGTGTGCGTGTGGTAACGTATGAAAATTAAGTATGTGAATATGATTATGTTTAAGTATGAATGCGAGCAACATAAGTGAACCACTCAGGTTATGCTCACGTATAGGTACGAATGTACGAATATGAGTATGAATATGAATGATGATAATTGCATATATAGTATAAATTGAATACAACGAATTTAAGCATATAAAATGATCAAGAAGTTTTGGAGTATGTGTGAGATTGTAGTGAAATATTGACTAAAACGTGTACGATGATATGCATGTATAGTTGTTTGAATAAATCACTGCGTTTATTGAATCACAATAGATTGAGTTTGACGGGAATGTAGAATCAAGTTTGTGAATGTCAAAAGAATATAAAGTATCTATTTGTTATGTGAGATGTTTTTTGTAAAAAAAAGGAAATGCCACTGTTGTTTCAAAAGGATTTACGTATGCCGAAGATTGTCGGTTCCTATGAAGTCTCCCTGCCCACGCGTTTGGAATTGGAATGGTATATTGATCGATGTCTGAAAAGGTTTTTGAAAACAGAAGGTTTGCTTCATTTAAAGTATTTCGTATTATAGTGCGAAGAGTTGTATTTTAGAAACTTTTGTGAAAACTTTGGTCTTTGAAAAGAATTTTAGCAAAATGAACTTCGCGATTTTGAAAAGAGTTTTAGCAAAACGATTTATTGATTTTGAAAAGAGTTTTAGCAAAACGATTTATTGATTTTGAAAAGAGTTTTAGCAAAATGATTTATTGATTTTGAAAAGAGCTTTAGCAAAATGGTCTCATAACATCTATAAGACTTTATAAGCATGTGAGAAAAAGTTGGTTTGGTTTCCGACTGAGAACAAATGTCTTTAGTATAACGATATAATATGAGCGTGTTTTAGTAATTTGGTCGAGTATGAAGTTCGTGAGCAAGATATTCATTAGACCGATTAAATTGATAGGTAGCATTTTATAAAATTTTGAAAATTGGGTAATAAAACGTTTAAGGTATGATTAGGAATTTTGTGTATGTGATTTATGTAAAATAGATTGTAGGGTACGAAATACGTTTTGATAAAACAATGAATTTTGAAATTTTGCATAATAGGGATTTTGACAAAAAGATAAAGGATTTAGGTATAAAACTTGATCGTGTGGTTGGCAAATAAAGTCTCTTTAAAAAGAAAGTTTGTAACGATCGCCAAGGTAAAGGAATCACCCGTAACCCGTTGGTGAGTTCGTTTTTGAGAAGGGAAGGAGCGGAGCTAATCGTCAAGGTAAGGAAATCACTCCTATCTTGATGATATGCCTCCATTTCGGGATTACGAGTAATGTAAATCTTGTCAGTGACATTTTTGAAATCATGCATGTAAATAACGTATAAGTATGTGAAAAGATTTGGTATGATGTGTGTGTATCCACTGGGAAAATAATTTGAATTTTGAAAAGAAAAGTTTGGATCGTGATAAGCGTAAAATTGGTACTAGTAAAATGGAGGTTTGATTAAAACTTGGATTGTTCCAAAACGGAACTTTTGACTAAACCAGAGTGGTCAAAAGTTTTTTTTTTTTTGAGTTTGGGAAGCATGCTTTGGCCTAATAGGTGGAATATTCTTGCCGAAATTTCGGTTAACGGTATTCACCCTTCTGGTTACTACATGTTCCAAATCAATCGAAAATTCGAGACCTGGCAGGATTTTTGAAAATCAAGGAGTGAGACTAGTTGACAAGATGCGGGTTTCACCCTTAACTTGACACATCGTACCCTAAGTGTGGTTAGTACTCGTCCAGTCACGAAAGTTAATTCTGACATGTTGACGAGGGTCCACTAGATTTGAAATGGAAATTCTCCGTCAAGGTGAGGATTTCACTCCTAAATTGATATCGAATTTTTTACAAAAAGAATAAGTGGATTGAGAGTCGTTCACCAAATTGTGGGTTTCACGCCTATTTTGGTGAAGTCGTCTCGTTTGTATAATACGAGTGTTTTCGAGTTCAACATAATTGTGTGAAATGCCTTAGGAAAGACGTATGTTTTGAAATAATAAAACAATAGGAGTACATAAAGATGTTCAAGAAATTAGCAGATAAACGATGTTCAAGAAATTAGCATATAAAAGATATTTCAAGAAAATAGCACATAAGTCAAGTATGGTCAAGTATGGTGCTTAACTATAGACTAGGTCAAAAGCATGACAATTTTCCTAATTCCCTATAGTTATGGCTCTGATACGAATCTGTCGCACCCCAACCGGTGGCGGAAACACCAGAGTGAGATGAAATAGATTGTTCATTACTCGTAACACTAAATTGTGAAAAGTATTTAATAATAAATTTCATTTCATTGCAAAAAGAATCAATTACATTGTTCGAAATCGAATACAACAAGTTGAAACAAATGAATTACAATACAACAAGTATTTAAAGCTTATAATGCTTTTCTAGGCATCCTACTAAGTTCCCTGCATCATCATCATCATCAAAATCCC